>NW_025955878.1:0-80896 GCF_020921035.1 Rhodamnia argentea
CCGTCCGTTAGTTTATCTATGCGGCGTCGTTTAGGGAATAGAGGCCGAAGTGTCGTCGTTTTGCCTGAACGTGAGTCGACGGCCGAGATCAAATCTGAGATTGATCTCGGCCGTCCATTATTTTCTTTTATTCTTAGATTTTAGGAAAATAGTTAAGAAAATCAAAAACAAATAGGTATTAAATAGTATGTGACGTCGTTTTTGCGTCGTAAGTGAGTTTGAGGCGGTCGGACCGGGTTGACCGGGTTGACCCGGTCCGGTTTATTAATAAAAAATAATAATAAATAATAAAATAATAAAAAGAAATTTCCAAAAATTCAAAAAAATTGTAAAAATGCTTAGAAAATTCATAAAAATTCCCTGATTTTCATAAAAAATTTCTAAAAATATCTAGATCGATTCGGGACTCATAAAGTCTGGATCGAAAATTTTTGAGACTTCGAGGGTCGATTAATTTCGATCCGGAAAATTTCCAATATTTTTGAAAAATAAATAAAAATTTCAAAAAATAGAAAAAATTAGAAAAATTCAAGAAAATCACAAAAAATGAGAGATGACCACATTCAACTGGCCAAATCGAAATTTTGTGATTTTCGAGTCCCAAACCCCAAAAATGACCATTCTACCCTTCCGGGCCTTCCGCCCCAAATTTTTACCAAATCACCCCGATACCCAATTTTTGATTTTTGTATGGGCCGATAGGGCCATTTTAGACATATCGAACCTTGATTGATTGATTTGATCGATTGTAATGATTTTGATTGCGCATTAATTTTTCTGATTGTGATTGAGTAAGATAGAAAATTCCCATCCGCATGAAAACTTAGAATTGTTAGGGCCTACCTCACCCGATATTACATCCGTATGAATTCTTAGGTTAGAAAAACAATCAATATCGGTAACCGAAAGGGCGTCAAATATGAAATTTGGCGTAACCAAGTCCCCGGACCCAAAATCTCTGGTTTTCGCGGAACCGAACGGTTTCTCCCGACCACTCGGTAAGGTTTTCCGATCGTACCTTCCAATAAATCGATCGATGGCGACTCCAAAATTGCATGTACACATCGCACATGCCACCCGACCACACAAGGTCAATTTCGATATTTGAAAAATTTTACCCGACATCGCGATTCGAGTAATGGGTCTTGGGAGAGACCCGCGATCCCCAAAAAAAGTAAATATATATAAAAGGGGGATCGGCTCGTTAACCCTACTCGCCTGTTGGGGACATTGATCCGACGGAGAGGGTCGCGACAGACCGGCGACTCCTACTGGGATGTCTTTAAGAGGATTTAAGCCGATAAAAATGCTGATTGTTTTCTAACCTCGTTTTCTGTAGATGCTCTTGAAGATGAGGTACGTCCACTAACAAAAAGTGTTAAATGTTGATGCAGATGGGAGTTATAAGGGGTGGCGTCTATGCTAACCATTTTTGATGCAGATATGGAGTTTTGGATTGTTTGTTTATTTATGCAAATTTTGAAGCGGTGTTTTGAATATATAAATTGTTGTGCATGTCTTGCATATTTTGAGGATCACGACACTGCACACACAAGCGCCTAAACCCGAGCCGCGAAATCACCTTTTAGGTCGCCATAGATAGGGATCGGTATGCGAAGCTCTTGTGTTTGATTGCACTTGGGTTGACCATATTTGATCCCGCTCGCTATGCAAGATTGATGGTCCTACCCACTTGTTGTTTGATTGCGCTTGTGGGCGGCCCATCGATTTGTATAGCGGGAGCCTTTTTAGGTCCATACCCGAGCCTTTTTGATTTCTTTAGAGTTAAACCTCACCTGTCTCATGCGCATGTGAAATGGATGGTTGGTATACCTAAAACCAAAAACCAAAAAAAAAAAGAGTAACATCGGTTGGTAAGGCTTTCTACCCTTTTTATTTTGAACTTGTAAATTTAAATTTTGCATATCATACATCCGCACTACATTTCATCACAATTTGTAAGATCGTTTAAGCGATCGGGGTTGAAAGTCAATTTTTCCTTTTTAGGATAGATGGCGCCTCAAAGTCGTGTTGATGTACCCGATGTATTCACATGGGAGCGGAGGACCATTCGACGCGAGGACCGAGTACCCGCTACATTCCGAGTTTTCGGATTTGTTCACGGACGAGAGCTCAACGGACGGAACCGCATCCGTAGTGAGAGCTGCAATTATACCCGATGTGGACGATATTTGGAGCTCGAGCGCGAGAAAGAAAGAATCTGGAAGTTGTACATGAAGTTGGCAAGAAAGCCACGTGCGACCAAGACAGCCCCAAAGCATTCCCCGATTAAGAAGAAGGAAGTCATCACCATATCCTCCGATGATGAAGAAGATATCAAGCTTCCCGAGATAGTAGAGATTTCATCGGATGAGGATACCATTACGATTGTCTAGATTAGTACGACTTTGGAGCATTTTCTAGGTTTCATTATATTTTGTACTTTCATCGACATTTATTGTCCGAACATCTCTAGATACCGTCATGTTCTACCTATTTTGACTTTATTGTGTTTGACTTGTAAATTCCATGAGTTGTCAATTTGTGAGCGACTTTCTACCCCGATTACGCTTAAACGATCCTAATCAAATTACATGCCATCTTTGGGTGAGATTAGGTCCATAACTACCCTATTTGGCTTATTTGGGTCAAGTGGGAGTAGTTGACCCTCATGTTACCAAAAGATGACATGGAATTTGGTTAGCACATTTACATCACATTACATGCATATGCATATTAAAATGTGGTAATTGACTTTAGGATCATCATTGTTGCATTTTTTAGATCATGGGGAATGGAGACATCAAAGTCATCCCAATACCGCGCAAGGAACTCGCTATATGGTGGGATCGCCTCGACATCGTCAACAAAGCCTATGTGGAAAGACGTTTAGGACGACTTGTAGATTTGATCAAAGTGGAATACCAACCGGCGCTCATTCAAGCACTAACCAAGGCATGGGACGCGCGAACAATGACATTCAACTTTCGAGGATTGGAATTGACCCCCTACGCTGGAGGAGTATACCGCTATTATCGGGGCCAAATTTGAAGAACGTATAGCTCAACCCCTTTGGACATGGACTCCACTCGTTCGTTATCGAGTTTCCTTCGCCTTAAAACTTCCGAGATTGAAAAAGTTTACAAGTCCAATTCCAACAAATTCACATTCTCGTTCCTTTTCGATAATTATTCCTCTCTACCCACCGAAACCGGTCATAAATCGGGAAAGGTGTTCATTTTGGCTTTCTTTGCATTCGTTCTATTCCCGACTTCTAGAACTACTTTTGACCCCTCCATAACCCATATAGCCGGACAAGCATGTTGTCGCTGGGATTATTCGTACATGATCTTAGCTGAGACTTTTCTCTCCCCGAATCGTTCCAAATCTTCAAAGAAGGCTGTTTTCCAAGCGTCTAGTGGATTACTCCACTTGTGGTTCACCTCTCATATAAAAACTTTCCAACTCCGAGTGGGGTGTTATGAGATCAACGAGCACGTTCACCCTCTTAGATCCTTTCTTAAGTGTCAATCCCTTGTACCCAAGTACTCATTCAAAAAGTGGGTTGAGCTATTGGACAATTTGAAACCCGAACATATCGGATGGCGTTTGACTTGGCCCAAGATACTAGAAGCTCGCATTGCGGGTATTGAAGATAGCCCCTATCCCTTTATTGGGATGTACCGCGCCGTGGCGTATTACCCCATTCGAGTGGTGAGACAATTTGGAGTTCTACAAGAGATACCACCGGATGTTTGTCCTGGATTTTCTCATTTGATATGACACGAGGAAAGCTCACTAAGGAAACAAAGGAGTTATATCGGGCCCGGATCAAGCTTATTCTTCACGCTTTGAAGAATTCCCCATCGCAACAAGTCGAATGGCTGGACTATTTGGACGATGAGATGAACGTTCACTGGGGCCTCCAAGGAGTATATCCAGAAGTTTAAGGAGTATCGCCAATCAATGGTAGAGCCATATGTACCCGAGTGCGTATCTCCTCGGATTGAAGAAGTAGAGTCATATGAGCCAGAGTATATAGTACCCTACGTACCGGGAGTAGAGCCGTACATTCCCGAAGATCCAGAGCGGTGGATGTCAGAGGAAGGAGAAGACCCATACCAGTGGGATTCCGACGGATCAGAAGAGCAAGAAGAGTGGAAGCGTTCCCGACTTGGATAGATCCATTCCCCCATTTAGATTTTACATATTTGTTATCTTTTAGATACCTTTGAACAATTTGGTTTGTAATAAATATATACTATTTCTTTTATGAGCATTTCATGCATACATATAGAAAAGTCAATTACCACGGATCAATGTCTCAAATCCTTTAATATTTCCCATACTGATTTGATATCCCGAAAACAGGTGAGCGATAAATACGAGGACTCGTAGCAAAACGCGCAAGTTAAGGATGGAACAAGAAGAGCTCGCACCTCGTGTGGGTAATCCGGAGAATCAAATGAATGTGATCGCCACAATGGTGGCGGAGATGAAGGCAATGATGATTGCAAGCCGGGGAGATACCCCGTTGGCCCTAATTCTCAAGCTCCGCGGGGCCATCCGATGGAGCAAACGCTAATCCGGCGCCCGCCGCTAATCCAACTACGAATCCGGAGAGACCGCCTAAAGATCCTCCCATTGTGATTGATCTAGAGAAAAAGGAGAAGCAAGTCCTCAAAATGGAAGAGGAAATTAAGAGGCTCGCTAAGATCGAAGAGTGTTTGGCGAGTCGGGGTTATGAACTCTCGAGATTTGACAAGGTTACACCGTTCGAAAAGATAGAGGTTCCCGCTGATTACAAGGAACCGGACTTTGTAAGGAGATATAATGGGACTGGGTGTCCCAAGGCGCACTTGAAGTATTATCTGCGCCGAATGTCTCGGTTCTCTGACAACATTCCACTATTGGTTAACACCTTCCGGGAAAGCCTATCTCAGGGCAGCCCGGCGTGGTTCATTGAATTGGAGCCGAGAGAGGCTCGCCGATTGGGATAAACCGGCACGAGTTCCTTCGGCAATACAAGTTTAACACTTTGACCGCCCTAACTAGAGAGGACCTTTTAAGGACCGTAAAAGGAAAGAGCGAGGCCGTTCGCGCCTACGCCCGAGAGATGGAGAGCACCGGGCTGTGCGGGTAAAACCGCCCGTCCCGGAAGAAGAACTAATAGACCTTTTTCTCAAGGCCCTTCCATTTGAATTTTTCGACAAGCTGAACACCTCTGGGTGTCGGACATTTGCGCACCCGATCAAGGTGGCGGAGCGTCATGAGTGGGCACCGAGAGAAAAGAAGATACCCGAGGCGCCTTTCAAACGCCAATACCCTTTGAGAAGGGATATTAGGGAGCAAACTGGAGAAGTAGCTTTTGTCCCTAATCCGCCAAAACCCGGAAATTTCTCGCCTTCAATTCATACCCAAGGAACGTCCTCCTGGACCGCTTCCAAACCACCGGAATTCGGAAAGAAGAACCCAGTTATTTTCACCCCACTACCCCCGACCCTTATCCAAATTGTTACCCATGCTTTTGGAGAATCGTTTAGTTGCAAAAGAGCCACCTCGAGCTCACCCGCCAAAATTTCCTGGGTATGATGAGACCCGGACGTGTGTATACCATATGGGAGAAAGGGGGCATAACACGGACAACTGTCTCGCTCTGAAGTTCAAGGTGCAAGCATTGATCGACGGAAAAGTTTTGAAGTTTGATAAAGCCGAACCGAATGTGCAGCAGAACCCGCTACACGAGCATCGCGAGGTGAACGCGATCTTTGGAGATGAAGAGGAGGAGGTTCTGGAGTTCATAGTGAATATGGATAAAATGCGGGATATCTTGACATTGGCCTCGCAATACCCGGAAGGAGAGAGTATTTCCCGAGAGCAAAAAGAGGCTTGCTTGGAAAAATTGATTAGCTTGGGCGTCATAGGAAGAATGGAAAATGTCGCTTTCAAGGGGACCTACGTGGCGGTAGACATGCTTGTCGAGGAGTTCGCAATGAAACCTACGAGGGGAGCTCTTTTGAAAATACCCTCGGGATATTTGATGAGCATCAAAGATGGTCAAGAAATTGAAGAGATAGACGAATATGAGATCCGTCTGGACAAAGCACGCCGAGGCGATAGAAGATTTTTGCAGAAAGCCCTAGAGAGGGGCGAAATAGTTGATAACCTGGGGGAAGATAGTGGGGGTTACAACTTTAAAGTGTTGTATTCGGCACCCCCAAGCTTTTTTGTCAATTCCGGAGATGTAGTCCCCGATGGGTGGGGTGGAATGGATGACCCCACAAGTGACGAATTTGTGGGAACGATCGATGAAGTTAAGGACCAAGCGGCTCCTCGGGATGAACAGAAGAACCAAGAGGTTGATATGCGACTTTCTAATCTGGAAACACATATACGTCATTTGACGACTATGGTAGCGGAATTATCGCAATTAATGGCCAGGAACAACACCACAAGAATAGAAGAGAATATGCAGATTCTGGAGATACGGCGGACCATGGAGACACAGAATCGAAAGATCACTCTACTGCAAGAGCAAGGAGATGACGAGTCGAGGAAAATGGATGAGTTGAAGGAGCTGATTATGCCACTCACCCAAGCGAGAAATGTCCCGCCCCAAGGTGTGAACCCGAGAGTGGTCTTCCGCACGAAGTATAATGGCGCCGGGTGTCCTCCGGCGCATGTCTCATACTATCTCCGCCAAATGGTTGGCCACCATGAAGATGATGAAACACCGATCCGGAATTTCGGACATAGTTTAACGGGCCCCGCGCTGGTATGGTTCCAGTTAATTGACTTAGACCGGGTCCCGAGCTGGGAGGATTTATCAGAGCACTTCATACGACACTTTGAAGCTGGAATCAGAGGTTATTTCACTAAGGCTAATCTGTTGAATATCCGGAAAGGGGAAGACGAGAGTTTTGAACTTTTCGCTAGAAGATGGAAGAAACACGTTGTGATGGTGCAACCGCCGCTATCGGAGAGAGAAATGTTGGAGTTCGTATTGAAGTCACTTCCGGCGGAATACTTTGACCGTATGTATGCATATACCTACTCCTCATTCCAACATCCGGTGGAAATCGGTATGAGAATTGAGGGGATTATCCTAAGAGTCGAAGGGAAAGGCGAGAGAGATCCGGATGAAGAAAATGCCACGGCGATAAGGCCCGGTCCGAACATAACCCCGAGGATGTTCATGAGGATGAAATGATTGGGATGATAGATGCCCCAATTCGTTTCGTGATTGATTTGAACAAAGTTGATAGCTGGGAATTGGAAACTTCTAGTTCGGAAAAACCATCAACATCCGAATCACCACCAGAAAAGATCATACCGGTGAAGATTAAGCTGCCTTTGTGGAGGAGTATAATTCAAGGGCAGTTCATTGGGATTATGGAACGGGCGAGATTGACGCCATAATGAGATCCGGAAGATGTTATCCCCCGAGAGAAGCGGATTCCGAAAAGAGAGTCCCAACTGCGGAAGAGGTTGAGAAGTTGCAATCGGTTGTGAGGACCGGTGAATATGAGGTCGTTGACCAACTGCGGAAGATGCCCGCACGGATTTCCTTCTTGGATCTCTTCAAAAATTCTGAAAAGCACAAGGATGCCCTTTTGAAAGTGCTGGATGAGGTGCATGTTCCGGAAACAATTAACGAAGTGCAATTAGGAAACTTTGTGGGTGCTATCCTTCTGAAGGACCAGATATCCTTCTCGGACGAAGACTTCCCGAAAGAAGGGCGAGTTCACAACTGAGCCCTCTACATAGCTGTGAGGTGTCACGGGAAGGAGGTTCCTCACGTCTTGATTGATAATGGTTCCGCTTTCAACCTGTGTCCACTAAGCACTTTGAGAAGCTTGGGGATCAATGAAGATTTTGTGAAGACATCCAAGGCCACCATCCGATCATTTGATGGAGTCTCCAAGAATGTTGTAGGAGAGATTGAGCTGGACATTGACATTGGACCGGTAACTTTCTCTATACCGTTCCAAGTGTTGGATATTCCAAGCGCCTTCACCCCGCTCTCCCGGGAAGACCGTGGATTCATGTGTCCGGAGCGGTACCTTCCTCTCTGCATCAAAAGTTAAAATTTGTAGTCAAGGGTCAGTTGATCACCGTCCATGGCGAGACGGGACATCGAGCGACTTTAAAAGGGATGGTCCCTTACATTGAACCCTCAAAAGAGGAGGAGCTGAGTTATCACACCTTTGACATTGTATCTGTCATGCATGTGTCACCAAATGCAAAGGTGGCTATACCGGAGCTTTCGAGACCGCAACTATGGCGGGAAAAGTGCTACTCTCGAATGGATTTATTCCAGTCTTTGGATTAGGGAAATATGGTCGGGGAATTCGTAACCCTTTGAATTTGGGCTCAAATGACCACAAGGTTGGTACGGGTTATAATGGAATAGCGGGAAAATAACATAGGTCGAGGCCGAGGTCGAAACAATCGTTATGGAGACCGTGGACGCCGTGGACGCCAAGGTGGCCGTTTCATAGGTACTCGATGTATGGAAAGCTAGAGGAAAAATGCTCCTAAACCCTTTATTCGAGGTATTCTCTAAGGGAGGCAAATGGCTGGAAGATGAAGACATCTCCGAGGATGCAGAGCCGAGACTTATTCAACCCGTTCCTAGATAATCGGGTGAACGTGATAATTGAGTGGCTGGACGATGATTTCCCCACCCCCGAGTAAAAGGCTCTTTCTCGAACTTTATCTTTTAATGCATTTTGATTACTGCATTTGCTTTAAAGCTTTTTGATGTTTTAGCACCCTTTGGGTCACATGCTTGTGATCCGGGAAGTGCGATCTGTATTGTTCTTAGTTGCATCTATTAATGAAAAACATTTCAAATTTGATTACATACATGTGGAGCAACGGATTGGTCCGATGATGACAATTGATTCTACCATGAAACTTGAGGCCCGATCCGCCATATGATCTAGGGTTTTAAACAGCTTTTGAGAACCGGGATGTCCGGAAGATCGTGGACTAGTTCTCCTTTCCTTATCTAAGAAAATTGAAATTTGAAAAATGTTTTCATGATAGGAATCATGCATCCTTCAATTTTATCATCTTTGAATACTAACCTTTCATGGTGCATTTCGGGCATGTCATCCCACCCATACATAACAGGTTAATATGTGACTCGGATCGGCTCGATGACTATGCATGTGAAGTTGATATAGACGAGGTTGATGTGAGCGATATCAAGCAAGAATGGGATTGTTTTGAAGAATCTAAACCCCCTATTTCTGAAGAACCCATCACTATTAATCTGGGAGATTCTCGATTTGCGTCAAGGAAGTGAAAATAGGAGGACACCTCTCCGCAGCGAGATGTTTTAAGGATGACGGCGTTACTCAAGGAATATCAAGATATTTTCGCCTGGTCATATGCTGATATGCCGGGGCTAGATCGTGAAATTGTGGAGCATGCTCTGCCCACCAATCCTTCTTGCACACCAGTAAATAAATCAGCTAGAAGGATGAATCCCGAATCGGCGGATAAGATCAAGGAAGAGGTGATGAAGCTCCTTAAAGTTGGATTTATCGAGGTCTGTCCCATATGCTGATTGGGTCGCCAACATCGTACCAATAAAAAGAAGAAAGACGGGAAAATTAGAATATGCGTGGATTATCGGGACTTAAACAAAGCTAGTCCGAAGGATGATTTTCCCTTACCGCACATTGATGTGCTCGTCGACGCATCTGCGGGTTTTGAATTGTTCTCCTTTATGGATGGATTCTCGGGGATATAATCGGATCATGCTTGAAGGAAGAAGATAAGATCAAGACCTCATTCACTACACAATGGGGAACTTTCTGCTACAAGGTAATGCCCTTTGGATTGAAAAATGCAGGGGCAACATATCAAAGGGCTATGGTGACCCTTTTTCATGACATGATACATAAGGAGATTGAGGTCTATGTGGATGATATGATTGCCAAGTCCAGACCTGGAGAAGACCATGTTAAAGTGCTGAAGAAGTTATTTGATCGATTGAGAAAGTATAAGCTTAAGTTGAATCCTGCGAAATGCGTATTTGGTGCAAGATCGGGAAAGCTGCTAGGATTTGTGGTGAGCAGTTGTGGTATTGAAATTGACCCTTCCAAGATCAAAGCTATATGGGAAATAGGAACTCCTACCCTTTGTTAAGGAAGTAAGGGGTCTCTTGGGAAGGTTGAATTATATATCCAGATTCATATCCCAACCGTCAGAAACGGCGAAACCCTTCTTCAAGTTGCTAAAGAAAGGTGCAAAGGTGAAATGGGATGCGGAATGCCAACAAGCATTTGAGAAGATCAAGGAATATTTGGTGCAACCTCCAGTGTTGGTACCTCCTATCCCTAACATTCCTTTAACTCTATATCTGACAGTCAATGATGAATCCTTGGGGGCTTTACTTGCCCAAACTAACCCCAAGGATCATAAGGAACGGGCTATATATTATTTGAGCAAAAAGTTCACAAAATCTGAAGTCAAATACCCAGAAGTGGAAAGGACTTGTGTAGCATTGGTTTGGGTCCTCCACAGATTGAGGCAGTATACACTGCATTATCATATAGAACCGGTCACCGAAAATGACCCTATCAAGTACCTTTTGGAGAAGCCAACATTGTTGGGAAAGATGGCTAAATGGCAAATACTGCTTTCACGGTTTGATATCAAAACCTCTCCCCGTAAGTCTGTCAATGGAAGAGCAATTGCTGACATGCTAGCCGAGAATCCTCCTAAGGACGTTTCAGAGCGAAACAAGGGAGGTCAAATTCTGAATATATCGGAAGACAAATGGACAATGTACTTTGACGGTGCGGTGAACCTCACTGGATCGTGCACCGGGGCGATTCTGATATCCCCCGAAGATCAACATTATCCAGTTTCAGCCAAGTTGGTATTCCCCCGCACCAACAACATTTCGAATATGAAGCCTCGCATACTAGGATTACAATTGGCAATCTCGTTAAAGGTAAAGAAGCTACTGGTATATGGAGATTCCATGCTAATCATTTTACAAACTCAAGGGGAGTGGAAGACAAAGGATCCCAAGCTTATTCCTTATCATAAGTACCTCGAGGAGATGATCCAATATTTTGAGGAGATCACTTTTGAATATCTGCCGAGAACTCGGAACCATTTTGCTGATGCTTTGGCCACATTATCAGCCATGTTACAAGTGCAAAATGGTCTTGAGATAGAGCCATTAAGAATTGATATCTTAGAGCAACCTGCATACCGCATGGTCATTGAAGAAGAACTCGATGAAGAACCGTGGTACCACGACATCAAGAATTACCTATCGAAGGGCAAATTCCCGCAGGACAGTCAACGAGAAGATAAGAAATACATAAGTAAGATGGCATCTAAGTTCTTCCTCAGCGGACAGATCCTATACAAGAGATCCTTTGACTCGGTCCCGCTGAGGTGCGTGAATTCCAAAGAAGCAAATCTCATTATGAAAGAGATTCATGAAGGGGAATGTGGACCGCATATGAATGGTCACCTCCTCGCCAAGAAGATCATGAGACTCGGGTATTACTGGTTGACTATCGAGTCGGATTGCAACCAGCATGTTAGGTCCTGTCATCAATGCCAGGTATACGGCGACAGGATAAATGCGCCGCCAACCGAGCTACATCAAATGTCAGAGCCATGGCCATTCTGCATGTGGGGAATTGATATGATTGGCCCTATATCAACCCAAAGGCCTCAAACGGACATCGCTTTATTTTGGTGGCTATTGACTACTTCACTAAATGGATTGAAGCCAGCTCATATGCCAATGTCACCGCGAATAGTGTGGCTAAGTTTATCGAGCGAGATATCATCTCAAGATATGGAGTGCCAAGAGCCATCATTACGCACAATGGCTCTAATCCGAATAACAAGGTTGTCGATCAACTATTGGGACAATTTAAGGTACGACACCTTAATTCTTCACCTTACCGCCCACAAATGAACGGAGTGTGGAAGCGGCAAACAAGAACATCAAGAAGATATTGGCCAAAATCTTGAGAAATATAGAGATTGGCATGAAAGATTGCCGTATGCTCTCATGGCCTACCGAACTTCCATTCGTACTTCAACCGGGGCAACTCCCTATTCTTTGGTATACGGTATGGAAGCAGTCCTACCGGTAGAGGTGGAAATCCCCTCTTTAAGGATCCTGTCTCAAATAGAACTCACAGAGGATGAGTGGGACCGGCAGAGACACGAACAATTGAATTTGATTGATGAAAGGCGATTAAGGGCTATCTGTCATGGTCAAAGCTACCGGAAGAAGGTGGCCAGAGCTTTTAACAAGAAGGTTAAGCCCAGAAATTTTGAAGCGGGGATGCTAGTTGTGAAGAAAATGCTTCCAAATGCACAACACCCAGGAGGCAAATTTATGCCAAATTATGAAGGCCCCTACGTGATTCAGAAAGTCTTATCCGGGGGAGCTCTTATACTTGTAAACATGGACGGAGAAGATTTGACAAGTCCAAGTAAATGCGACGCCGTGAAGAGATATTTTCCTTGAAATAAATTGAGCTTCAAAGCGATTGTTGACACCTGAATTTTTAGTCGGTTTTCCTTTAGTTTTATTTTCCAAAATTCATTAAAAATTCACAAAAAATTAAAAAATTATAAAATCAACATTGGAAGCCTTGGCCAAGCTTAAGGAACCAATTTGGAACAAAAAATATTTTTTCATATCTTTCGCATTTTTTTAATATTTTCGGAAAATAGGAAAATATTTGAAAAATTCATAAAAAATACTTTTCGAGGTCGTAAAAATACAGAAAAATGTCCAATATTTTTCTTTTAATTCCCTTTTCATATTGACCTCAAGAAAAATCAAAAATTGAGTTCAATTTTAGGAGTTACTTCACAACACCTAGAGTTGAATTTTCATAAAAAATACCAATTGAATCTTTTTATTTGCAATTTTTGCACATTTTGTGTCTAGACATTCAATCGCAGTCCCTTTGAACTTCAATTTGATCAATTGCACCCACAATTGCGCGAATTGCACGAATTAGGCAAAATCCCCAAAATATTTTCAATTTAGTCCCTCAATTGGTCAATTTTTGAAATTACTTTTAATTGAGGGACTTTCGTGGCAAAATTGGACTGGTCCCCTATGTTTTCATGCATTCTAAATCAACTGGAATGGGTCTCATGGTCCAATTTGATCAATTACACATCCAATTGAAGTTTTCCCCAATTTGGGCAAATTTAAAATTTGGGGGTTTTGTATAAATTGATGGGAAATTTTGGGCAAAATTACATTTCTAGATAATATCCAAGCCCCTAAGTCCAATTTTGAAAATTAATTGCAAAAATTCCTTACCGATTTTGATTAATTTGGAAAATTGTGCATAAAACACGTCGAACCGGTTCGGACCGGTCTCGATCACGGTCGAACCGGTCGAACCGGTCCGTAACGATGTCTTCTTCCTCGGGTGACTCGCGTGATTTTGCAGGTTCGTGGGTGAACTTCAACCATCAAATTGAAGGCCAATGCAAGCCTAATCGAATGAATCAACTTGGGGGTTTTATACATTGGATCGATACCTATTGATTGGGATTAGTTTCGCGACCAATGGTCGCCGGAGGAGCTCCCGGTGGGCCAGTCAAAGTTCCGGCGCACGTAAAGTCAACATTTGCAAAACCAGATGCAATTCGTGTTCGTTTAAGGCTCAACGGGGACTTGACGGACTTGGACGGAATCATAACAGATTCCGTCGCCGTCCGGCGACCCAAATGGCACGTGTGTGCGCGTGTGAAGTGCTCGGCCAGCTCAAGCTCCCGCGCGTGCATTTTTCAAAGGTTGGGTATAAATAGCCAAGAAGGTTCTCGATCCGAGAGGGGGCTCATTCTGTTCGCAAGTTGTTGATAGAGCTAGAGAGAGAGAGAGAAAACGAGAGAGAGCTCGTTCTCCCGCTTGCTCGGTTGAGAACTCGAGCTCGACCGTGAGCTCTTGGTGAGGCCAATCCGGAGCGAATCAAGACTTGAAATCACGTCCGTAAGCTTCGTTTAGGCTCCAGGATTCGATCGCGACAGCTCGGTCAAGTTGCGAGCTCCAGAATCGGTGAGTTAATCTTCCTATCTCGCTACTGTGTAATCATGGCATCCTCACATCCTAAGCATGATTCGTGAAATTGTTGTGTGACTTTTGATGCCCGAGCCTCACCGACCATGCTCATATCTGGTTTTTGCATCAATCTTGCTCGAATATCCCGAGTCGAAACCTCCAATCATCGCGGTCCGGCCGAACGCCGGCCAGACCTCTCCAGCCTTCGCGAGTCCGATCGGGACTCGAGGTAAGTTTCCTCAACTCATCTTCGAGCTTACGTGTGAAGGAATTGAACTGTAATGCTCTTTTTTGCTTGATTGAACCATGCGATCTCAGGATCGTGTGAGCTTGATATATGTTGATTCTGTGGATACAATCACTTAATCTTTGGATATGTTGATCCGGAAGTCTGAGCGAGTCGTCCGGTGTTGGTCTCGCGTCATTCCGGCGAGATCTCGCCGTTAGATCTCGCCGGAGCGTTCTCGGCCGTCCATTCCGTGTCGTCGCTAGGTTGAAGAAGAAGGCGACATGTCATGGTCAACGAGTCGGCGTCCTAGGTGTCATTCGGTGATAGGTCCGGTTCATGCTGAGGTGGCTTGGTCGTTGGCGCGAACAATCCCGGTCATCTTTGATCTAACGGTGGTGAAAATTAGGTAGGTTTAATTTCGGACCGTTAGATCTAATTTTTATATTTTCTAGATATTGGTATATTAGGAAGAAAATAGAAAATAAATGAAACGGTGCCGTTTGATTAGAGTCTGGGCGGCGTCGTTTTGGTTCGGGACGTGATGAACGGTGGGGATCGAGTCCAAGTTTAATCGTGACCGTTCGCGATATTAAAGGATGCGACGTCGTTTTTGAGTCGTAGGCAGACGAACGGCTCGGATCGGATCTAGAGCCAATCGTGACCGTTCAAGGTTTTTAAATAAAGTGTCGTCGTTTTATAGCTAGACGAGGCGACGGCTAGGATTAGTTCGGGGATCGATCGTGGCCGTCCGTTAAATGTTCAATACGCTGTCGTTTTAGCCTAAGCGAGTTGATGGCCGAGATGGAATCCAAAGACTTAATCTTGGCCGTTCATTTGAAATTGAAATACGGCGTCGTTTTGTGGGCGGGAGTAGACACGGCGTCGTTTTACTTTGAGACTCACGGACGGTCGAGATTAATCTTCGAAGTTGATCTCAACCGTCCGTTATTTTCTTTTATATTCGGAATATTAGAAATTAGGTTTAGAAATTCATGAAAAAATCAAATAAATAGGTATATACGTACGTTGTCGTTTTAGGTATTGCGGGCGAGTCCGAGGCGGTCGGACCGGGTTGACCGGTCGTTGACCGGGTTGACCCGGTCCGGTTTAGTAATAAAAAATAATATAAAAATAAAAAGAAATTTCCAAAAAATCCAAAAAAATTGTAAAAATACTTAGAAAATTCATAAAAATTCCCTGATTTTCATAAAAAAATTTCTAAAAATTTGTAGATCGATTCGGGACTCATAAAGTCTGGATCGAAAATTTTTGAGACTACGAGGGTTGATTAATTTCGATCCGGAAAATTTCCAATATTTTTGAAAAATAAATGAAAATTCCAAAAAATAGAAAAAATTAGAAAAATTCCATAAAATCACAAAAAATGGGAAATGGCCACATTCAACTGGCCCGACCCTAATTTTGTGATTTTTGGGTCCCGAACTCCCAAAAATGACCATTCTACCCTTCCGGGCCTTCGCCCCAAATTTTTACCAAATCACCCCGATACCCAAAATTGATTTTTGTGTGGGCCGATAGGGCCATTTTAGACATATCAAACCTTGATTGATTGATTTGATTGCTTGTAATGATTTTGATTGCGCATTAATTCCTCGATTGTGATTGATTAGGATAGAAAATTCCCATCCGCATGAATACTCGAGATTTTTTTAGGACCTACCTCATCCGATATCGTATCGCATGAAATCTTAGGTTAGAAAAACAATCAACATCGGTAACCGAAAGGGCGTCAAATTTGAAACTTGGCGTAACCAAGTCCCCGGACCCAAAATCTCGGTTTTCGCGGAACCGAACGGTTTCTCCCGACCGCTCGGTAAGGTTTTCCGATCGTACCTTCCAATAAATCGATCGGTGGCGACTCCGAATTGCATGTACACCTCGCACATGCCACCCGACCACACAAGGTCAATTTCGATATTTGATAAATTTTACCCGACATCGCGATTCGAGTAATGGGTCTTGGGAGAGACTCGCGATCCCCCATATATATGTCTATAAAAGGAGGGATCGGCTCGTTAGCCCTATTCCACCCCGAAAAGAAATTTCCGGAGGGTCGCGACAGATCGGCGACTCCGCTGGGGATGTCTTTAAGAGGATTTAAGCCGATAAAAATGCTGATTGTTTTCTAACCTCGTTTTCTACGGATGCTCTTGAAGATGAGGTACGTCCACTAACAAAAAAGTGTTAAATGTTGATGCGAGATGGGAGTTATAAGGGGTGGCGTCTGTGCTAACCATTTTTGATGCGGATATGGAGTTTTGGATTGTTTGTTTATTTATGCAAATTTTGAAGCGGTGTTTTGAATATAAATTGTGGTGCATGTCTTGCATATTTCGAGGATCACGACACCGCACACACAAGCGCCTAAACCCGAGCCGCGAAATCACCTCTTAGGTCGCCATAGATAGGGATCGGTATGCGAAGCTCTTGTGTTTGATTGCACTTTGATTGACCATATTTGATCCCGCTCGCTATGTAAGATTGATGGTCCTACCCACTTGTTGTTTGATTGCGCTTGTGGGCGGCCCCTCGATTTGTATAGCGGGAGCCTTTTTAGGTCCATACCCGAGCCTTTTTGATTTCTTTAGAGTTAAACTTCACCTGTCTCATGCGCATGTGAAATGGATGGTTGGTATACCTAAAACCAAAAACCAAAAAGAGAGTAACATCGGTTGGTAAGGCTTTCTACCCTTTTTATTTTGAACTTGTAAATTTAAATTTTGCATATCATGCATTTTCATTACATATCATCACAATTTGTAAGATCGTTTAAGTGATCGGGGTTGAAAGTCAAATTTTCCTTTTTAGGATAGATGGCGCCCCAAAGTCGTGTTGTTGTACCCGATGTATTCACATGGGAGCGGAGGACCATTCGACGCGAGGACCGAGTACCCACTTCATTCCGAATTTTCGGATTTGTTCACGGACGAGAGCTCAACGGACGAAACCGCATCCGTAGCGAGAGTTGCGATTATACCCGATGTGGACGATATTTGGAACTCGAGCGCGAGAAAGAAAGAATCTGGGAGTTATACATGAAGTTGGCAAGAAAACCACGTGCAACCAAGACGGCCCCAAAACACTCCCCGATTAAGAAGAAGGAAATCATCACCATATCCTCCGATGATGAAGAAGATATCAAACTTCCCGAGATAGTAGAGATTTCATCGGATGAGGATACCATTCCCATTGTCTAGATTAGTACGACTTTGGGGTATTTTCTAGATTTTATTGTATTTTGAGTCTATTATGTACTTTCATCGACATTTATTGTCCGAACATCTCTAGATATTATCATGTTCTATCTTTTTTGACTTTATTGTATTAGACTTGTAAATTTCATGAGTTGTCAATTTGTGAACGACTTTTTACCCCGATTACGCTTAAACGATCCTAATCAAATTACATGCCATCTTTGGGTGAGATTTGGTCCATAATTACCCTATTTGGCTTATTTGGGTCAAGTGGGAGTAGTTGACCCTCATGTTACCAAAAGATGACATGGAATTTGGTTAGCGCATTTGCATCACATTACATACATATGCATATTAAACTGTGGTAATTGACTTTAGGATCATCATTTTTTGCATTTTTAGATCATGGGGAATGGAGACATCAAAATCATCCCAATACCGCGCAAGGAACTCGCTATATGGTGGGATTGCCTCGACATCGTCAACAAAGCCTATGTGGAAGGACGTTTGGGACGACTTGTAGATTTGATCAAAGTGGAATACCAACCGGCGCTCATTCAAGCACTAGCCAAGGCATGGGACGCGCAAACAATGACATTCAACTTTCGAGGATTGGAATTGACCCCTACGCTTGAGGAGTATACCGCTATTATCGGGGCCAAATTTGAAGAACGTATAGCTCAACCCCCTTTGGACATGGACTCCACTCGTTCGTTATCGAGTTTCCTTCGCCTTAAAACTTCTGAAATTGAAAAAGTTTGCAAATCCAATTCCAACAAATTCACATTCTCGTTCCTTTTCGATAACTATTCCTCTCTACCCACCGAAACCTGTCATAAATCGGGAAAGGTGTTTATCTTGGCTTTCTTTGCATTCGTTCTATTCCCGACGTCTAGAACTACTTTTGACCCCTCCATAACCCATATAGCCGCACAAGCGTGTTATCGCTGGGATTATTCGTACATGATCTTAGCTGAGACTTTTCTCTCCCCGAATCGTTCCAAGTCTTCAAAAAGGCCGTTTTCCAAGCGTCTAGCGGATTACTCCACTTGTGGTTCACCTCTCATATAAAGACTTTCCAACTCCGGGTGGGGTGTTATGAGATCAATGAGCACGTTCACCCCCTTAGATCCTTCCTTAAGTGTCAATCCCTTGTACCCAAATACTCATTCAAAAAGTGGGTTGAGCTATTGGACAATTTGAAACCCGAGCATATTAGATGGCGTTTGACTTGGCCCAAGATCGTAGAAGCTCGCATTTCGGGTATTGAAGATAACCCTATTCCCTTATTGGGATGTACCGCGCTGTGGCGTATTACCCCATTCGAGTGGTGAGGCAATTTGGAGTTCTACAAGAGATACCACCGGATGTTTGTCCCGGGATTTTCTCATTTGATATGACACGAGGAAAGCTCACTAAGGAAACAAAGGAGTTGTATCGGGCTCGGATCAAGCTTATCCTTCATGCTTTGAAGAACTCCCCGCTGCAACAAGTTGAGTGGCCGGATTATTTGGATAATGAGATGAACATTCATAGAGCTTCCAAGGAGTATATCAAGAAGTTTAAGGAGTATCGCCAATCAATGGTAGAGCCATATGTACCCGAGTGCGTATCTCCTCGGATTGAAGAAGTGGAGTCATATGAGCCGGAGTACATAGTACCATATGTACCGGGAGTAGAACCATACATTCCCGAGGATCCGGAGCGGTGGATGTCGAAGAAGGAGAAGACCCATACTTGTGGGATTCCGATGGATCAAAAGAGCAAGAAGAGTGGAAGCGTCCCCGACTTGGATAGATCCATTCCCCCATTTAGATTTTACATATTTGTTATCTTTTAGATACTTTTGAACAATTTGGTTTGTAATAAATACATACTATTTCTTTTATGAGCATTTCATGCATACATATAGAAAAGTCAATTACCACGGATCAATGTCTCCAATCCTTTAATATTTCCCATACCGATTTGATATCCCGAAAACAGGTGAGCGATAAATACGAGGACTCGTAGCAAAACGCGCAAGTTAAGGATGGAACAAGAAGAGCTCGCACCTCGTGTGGGTAATCCTGGAGAATCAAATGAATGTGATCGCCACAATGGTGGCGGAGATGAAGGCAATGATGATTGCAAGTCGGGGAGATACCCCGTTGACCCTAATTCTCAAGCTCCTGCGGGGGCCATCCGATGGAGCAAATGCTAATCCGGCGCCCGCCGCCAATCCAACTACGAATCCGGAAAGACCGCCTAAGGATCCTCCCATTGTGATTGACCTGGAGAAAAAGGAGAAGCAAGTCCTCAAAATGGAAGAGGAAATTAAGAGGCTCGCTAAGATCGAAGAGTGTTTGGCGAGTCAAGGTTATGAGCTCTCGAGATTCGACAAGGTTGCACCGTTCGAAAAGATAGAGGTTCCTGCTGATTACAAGGAACCGGACTTTGTAAGAAGATATAATGGGACCGGGTGTCCCAAGGCGCACTTGAAGTATTACTTGCGCCGAATGTCGCAGTTCTCCGACAACATTCCACTACTTGGTTAACACTTTCCGGAGAAAGCCTATCCGGGGCAGCCCTGGCGTGGTTCATTGAATTGGAGCAGAAGCTCGCCGATTGGGATAAACCGGCAGACGAGTTCCTTCGGCAATACAAATTTAACACTTTGACCGCCCTAACTAGAGAGGACCTTTTAAGGACCGTAAAAGGAAAGAGCGAGGCCGTTCGCGCCTACGCCCGGAGATGGAGAGCACTGGCTGTGCAGGTAAAGCCACCCGTCCCGGAAGAAGAACTAATAGATCTGTTTCTCAAGGCCCTTCCATTTGAATTTTTCGACAAACCGAACACCTCCGGGTGTCAGACATTTGCGCACCTAATCAAGGTGGCAGAACGCCACGAGTGGGCATTAAGAGAGAAGAAGATACCTAAGGCGCCTTTCAAACGCCAATACCCTTTGAGAAGGGATATTAGGGAGCAAACTGGAGAAGTAGCCTTTGTCCCTAACCCGCCAAAGCCCGAAATTTCTCGCCTTCAATTCCTACCCAAGGAACGTCCTCCTGGACTACTTCCAAACCACCGGAATTCAGAAAAAAGAACCCGAGTTGTTTTTACCCCACTACCCCGACCCTTATCCAAATTGTTACCCATGCTATTGGAAAATCGCTTAGTTGCAAAAAGAGCCACCTAGAGCTCACCCGCCAAGATTTCCGGGTATGATGAGACCCGGACGTGCGTATACCATATGGGAGAAAGGGGGCATAACGCGGACAACTGTCTCGCTTTGAAGTTCAAGGTGCAAGCATTGATCGACGGAAAAGTTCTAGAGTTTGATAAAGCCGAACCGAATGTGCAGCGAGAACCCGCTACACGAGCATCGCGAGGTGAACGCGATTTTTTGAGGTGAAGAGGATGAGGTTCGGAATTCATAGTGGACATGAGTAAAATGCGGGATATCTTGACATTGGCCTCGCAATACCCGGAAGGAGAGAGTATTTCCCGGGAGCAAAAAGAGGCTTGCTTGGAAAAATTAATTAGCTTGGGCGTCATAGGAAGAATGGAAAATGTCGCTTTCAAGGGGACCTACGTGGCGGTAGACATGCTTTGTCTCGAGGAGTTCGCAATGAAACCTACGAGGGGGAGCTGTTTTAAAAATACCCTCGGGATATTTGATGAGCATCAAAGATGGTCAAGAAATTGAAGACATAGACGAATATGAAGTCCGTCTGGATAAGGCCCGCCGAGGCGATAGAAGATTTTTGCGGAAAGCCCTAGAGATGGGCGAAATAGTTGATAACCTGGGGGAAGATAGTGGTGGGTACAACTTTAAAGTGCTATATTCGGGCGCCCCGAGTTTCTTTGTTGACTCTGGAGATGTAGTCCCCGATGGGTGGGGTGGAATTGATGACCTCGCAAGCGATGAATTTGTGGGAACGATCGATGAAGTTAAGGACCAAGCGGCTCCTCGGAATGAACAGGAGAATCGAGAGGTCGATATGCGACTTTCTAATCTGGAGACGCATATGCGTCATTTAACAACTATGGTAGCAGATTTATCGCAATTGACGACTAAAAGGAATACTATGGCGATAGAAGAAAGTGTGCAGATTCTGGAGATACGGCGGACCATGGAGACACGGAATCGAAAGATCGTTCTACTGCAAGAGCAAGGAGATGACGTGTCGAGGAAAATGGATGAGTTGAAGGAGCTGATTACGCCACTTACTCAAGCAAGAAACGTCCCGCCTCAAGGTGCGAACCCGAGAGTGACCTTCCGCACGAAGTATAATGGCGCTGGGTGTCCTCCGGCGCATATCTCATATTATCTCCGCCAAATGATTGGCCACCATGAAGATGATGAAACATTGATCCGGAATTTCGGACATAGTTTAACGGGCCCCGCATTAGCATGGTTTCGAGTTAATTGACCTAGACTAGGTCCCGAGTGGGAGGATTTATCGGAGCACTTCTTACGTCACTTTGAAGCTGGGATTAGGGGTTATTTCACTAAGGCTAATTTGTTGAACATCCGGAAAGGTGAAGATGAGAGTTTTGAGCTCTTTGCAAGAAGGTGGAAGAAACACGTTGTGATGGTGCAACCGCCACTGTCGGAGAGAGAAATGCTGGAGTTTGTACTAAAGTCACTTCCGGCGGAATACTTTGATCGCATGTATGCATACACGTACTCATCGTTCCAACATCCGGTGGAGATTGGCATGAGGATTGAAGGGATTATCCCGAGAGTCGAAGAGAAAGGCGAGAGGGATTTCGATGAAGAAAATGCCACGCCTGGTAAGGCCAGGTCCAGAACATAACCCCGATGACGTTCATGAGGATGAAATGATTGGGATGGTAGATGCCCCAATTCGTTTTGTGATAGATTTGAACAAAGTTGATAGCTGGGAGTTAGAAGCTTCTAGTTCGGAAAAACCATCAACATCCGAATCACTACCAGAAAATATCATACCGGTGAGGATTAAATTACCGCTTGTGGAAGAGTACAACTCAAGGGCAGTTCATTGGGATTATGGAACGGGCGAGATTGACGCCATAATGAGATCCGGAAGATGTTATCCCCGAGAGAAGTGGATTCGAAAAGAGAATCCCAACTGCGGAAGAGGTTGAGAAGTTGCAATCGGTCGTGAGGACCGGTGAATATGATGTCGTTGACCAACTGCGGAAGATGCCCGCACGGATTTCCTTCTTGGATCTCTTCAAAAATTCTGAAAAGCACAAAGACGCCCTTTTGAAGGTGCTTGGATGAGGTGCATGTTCCGAGAGACAATTAACGAAGTGCAATTGGGAGACTTTGTGGGTGCTATCCTTCGAAGGACCGGATATCCTTCTCGGACGAAGACTTCCCGAAAGAAGGGCGGGTCCACAACAAAGCCCTTTACATAGCCGTGAGGTGTCACGGAAAAGAGGTGCCTCACGTCTTGATTGATAATGGTTCCGCTTTCAACTTTGTGTCCACTAAGCACTTTGAGAAGCTTGGGGATCAATGAAGATTTTGTGAAGACATCCAAGGCCACCATCCGATCATTTGATGGAGTCTCCAAGAATGTTGTAGGAGAGATCGAATTGGACATTGTCATTGGACCGGTAACATTTTCTATACCGTTCCAAGTATTGGATATTCCAAGCGCCTTCACCTTGCTCCTGGGAAGACCGTGGATTCATGTGTCCGGGAGCGGTACCTTCCTCTCTCGCATCAAAAGTTAAAATTTGTGGTCAAGGGTCAATTGATCACCGTTCATGGCGAGACAGGGCATCGAGCCGCTTTAAAAGGGATGGTCCCATACATTGAACCCTCAAAAGAGGAGGAGCTGAGTTATCACACCTTTGACATTGTATCCGTCATGCATGTGTCACCGGATGCAAAGGTGGCTATACCGGAGCTTTCGAAACCTGCGACTATGGCGGGAAAAGTGCTACTCTCGAATGGATTTATTCCGGGTACTTGGATTAGGGAAACATGGTCGGGGAATCCGTAACCCTTTGAATTTGGACTCAAATGACCACAAGGTTGGTCCGGGTTATAATGGAATAGCGAAAAATAACACCGGTCGAGGCCGAGGTCGAAACAATTGTTATGGAGACCGTGGACGCCGTGGACGCCAAGGTGGCCGTTTCATAGGCACCGATGTATGGAAAGCTAGAGGAAAAATGCTCCTAAACCCTTTATTCGAGGTATTCTCTAAGGGAGGCAAATGGCTGGAAGATGAGGACATTTCGAGAATGCAGAGCCGGACTTATTCAACCCGTTCCTGGATAATCGGGTGAACGTGATAATTGAGTGGCTGAACGATGATTTCCCCACCCCCGAGTAAAAGGCTCTTTCGAACTTTATCTTTTAATGCATTTTGATTACTCCACTTGCTTTAAAACTTTTTGAATGTTTTAGCACCCTTTGGGTCACATCTTGTGATCCGAGGAAGTGCGATCTTGTATTGTTCTTAGTTGCATCTATTAATGAAAATCATCACGAACTTGATTACGGACATGTGGAGTAACGGATTGGTCCGATGATGACAATTGATTCTACCATGAAACTTGAGGCCCGATCCGCCATATGATCTTGGATTTTAAATAGCTTTTGAGAACCAGGATGACCGGGAAGATCGTGGACTAGTTCTCCTTTCTTTGTCTAAAAAAATTGGAATTTGAAAAATGTTTTCATGATAAAAATCATGCATCCTTCAATTTTATCATCTTTAAATACTAACCTTTCATGGTGCATTTCGGGCATGTCATCCCACCCATACATAACAGGTTAATATGTGACTCGGATCGGCTCGATGACTATGCATGCGAAGTTGATATAGACGAGGTTGATGTGAGCGATATCAAGAAAGAATAGGATTGTTTCGAAGAATCTAAGCCTCCTATTTCTGAAGAACCTATCACTATTAATTTGGGAGATTCTCATTGCGTCAAGGAAGTGAAAATAGGAGGACACCTGTCTGCAGCGAGATATTTTAAGAATGACGGTGTTACTCAAGGAATATCAAGATATCTTCGCCTCGGTCGTATGCTGACATGCCGGGTCTAGATCGTGAGATTGTGGAGCATGCTTTGCCCACAGATCCTTCTTGCACACCAAGTAAATCAATCACCCGGAAGAATGAATCCCGAATCGGCGGATAAAATCAAGGAAGAGGTGATGAAGCTCCTTAAAGTTGGATTTATCGAGGCTGTCCCATATGCTTGATTGGGTCGCCAATATCGTACCGAGTTAAGAAGAAGGATGGGAGAATTAGAATATGTGTGGATTATCGGGACTTGAACAAAGCTAGTCCCAAGGATGATTTTCCCCTACCGCACATTGATGTGCTCGTCGACGATCTTGCGGGTTTTGAATTGTTCTCCTTTATGGATGGATTCTCGGGATATAATCGGATCATGCTGAAGGAAGAAGATAAGATCAAGACCTCATTTACTACACAATGGGGAACTTTTTGTTACAAGGTGATGCCATTTGGGTTGAAAAATGCAGGTGCAACATATCGAGGGCTATGGTGACCCTTTTTCATGATATGATACATAAGGAGATCGAGGTCTATGTGGATGATATGATTGCCAAGTCCAAGCCTGGAGAAGACCATGTTAAAGTGCTGAAGAAGTTATTTGATCGATTGAGAAAATATAAGCTCAAGTTGAATCCTGCGAAATGCGTATTTGGCGCAAGATCGGGAAAGCTGCTAGGATTTGTGGTGAGCAGCCGTGGTATTGAAATTGACCCTTCCAAAGCCATATGGGAAATAGGAACTCCCATTATTGTTAAAGAAGTAAGGGGTTTCTTGGGAAGATTGAATTATATATCCAGATTCATATCCCAACTATCGGAAACGGTGAAACCCTTCTTCAAGTTGCTAAAGAAAGGTGCAAAGGTGAAATGGGATGCGGAATGCCAACAAGCATTTGAGAAGATCAAGGAATATCTCGGTACAACCTCCAAGTATTGGTACCTCCTATCCCTAACATTCCTCTAACTCTATATCGACAGTTAATGATGAATCCACGGGAGCTTTACTTGCCCAAACTAACCCCAAGGATCGTAAAGAGCGGGCCATATATTATTTGAGCAAAAAGTTTACAACATCTCGAAGTCAAGTATCCAAGCGGTGGAAAGGACTTGCGTAGCATTGGTCCGGGTCCTCCACAGATTGAGGCGATATACGCTGCATTATCATATAGAATTGGTCACCGAGAATGACCCCATCAAATACCTTTTGGAGAAACCAACGTTGTTGGGAAAGATGGCTAAATGGCAAATACTGCTTTTAGAGTTCGATATCAAAACCTCTCCCCAAAAATCTGTCAAGGGAAGAGCGATTGCTGATATGCTAGCCGAGAACCCTCCTAAGGACGTTTCGAGCAAAACAAGGGAGGTCAAATCCTGAATATATCTGAAGACAAATGGACAATGTACTTCGACGGCGCAGTGAACCTCCTTTGGATCGAGTGCAGGCGCGTTTTGATATCCCCCGAAGATCAACATTATCCGGTTTCAGCCAAGTTGGTATTCCCCGCACCAACAACATTTCGAATATGAAGCATGCATACTAGGATTACAATTGGCCATCTCATTAAAGGTGAAGAAGCTACTTGGTATATGGAGATTCCATGCTAATCATTTTACAAACTCAAGGGGAGTGGAAGACAAAGGATCCCAAGCTTATTCCTTATCATAAGTACCTCGAGGAGCCGATCCAACATTTTGAGGAGATCACTTTTGAATATCTCGCCGAGAACTCGGAACCATTTTGCTGATGCTTTGGCCACATTATCAGCCATGTTACAAGTGCAAAATGGTCTTGAGATAGAACCGTTAAGGATTGACATCCTTGAGCAACCCGCATACTGCAT
Organism: Rhodamnia argentea; assembly: GCF_020921035.1. Classification (NCBI taxonomy): domain Eukaryota; kingdom Viridiplantae; phylum Streptophyta; class Magnoliopsida; order Myrtales; family Myrtaceae; genus Rhodamnia; species Rhodamnia argentea. The sequence continues at coordinate 26,381 of NW_025955878.1, forward strand.
GGTCATTGAAGAAGAACCCGATGAGGAACCGTGGTATCATGACATCAAGAATTACCTGCAAAGAAGGCGAATTCCCGTGAACGATCCAACCGGAAGATAAAAAGTACATAAGCAAGATGGCATCTAAATTTTTCCTCAGCGGACAGATCCTATACAAGAGATCCTTTGACTCGATCCCGCCGAGGTGCGTGAATTCCAAAGAAGCAAATCTCATTATGAAAGAGATTCATGAAGGAGAGTGCGGGCCGCATATGAATGGTCACCTCCTCGCCAAGAAGATTATGAGACTCGGATATTCTTGGATGACTATCGAGTCGGATTGCAACCAAGCATGTTAGATCCCTGTCATCAATGTTAGGTATACGGCGACAGGATAAATGCGCCACCAACCGAGCTACATCAAATGTCGAGCCCCGGCCGTTCGCATGTGGGGAATTGATATGATCGGCCCTATCAACCCAAAGGCCTCCAACGGACATCGTTTCATTCTGGTTGCTATTGATTATTTCACCAAATGGATTGAAGCTAGCTCATATGCCAATGTCACTGCGAATAGTGTGGCCAAGTTCATCAAGCGAGATATCATCTCAAGATATGGAGTGCCAAGAGCCATCATTACGCAGACAATGGCTCAAATTTGAACAACAAGGTAGTCGATCAATTGTTGGAACAATTTAAGGTACGACACCTAAATTCTTCGCCTTACCGCCCACAAATGAATGGAGCGTGGAAGCGGCAAACAAGAACATCAAGAAGATATTGGCCAAAACTGGCGAGAAATATCGAGATTGGCATGAGAGATTGCCATATGCTCTCATGGCCTACCGAACTTCGATTCGTACTTCGACCGGGGCAACTCCCTACTCTTTGGTATACGGTATAGAAGCAGTCCTACCGGTAGAAGTGGAAATCCCCTCTTTAAGGATCCTGTCTCAAGTTGAGCTCACGGAAGAGGAGTGGAACCGACAGAGACGTGAACAATTGAATTTGATTGATGAAAAACGATTAAGGGCCATCTGTCATGGTCGAGCTACCGAAGAAAGTGGCCGAGCTTTTAACAAGAAGGTCAAGCCCGGAAATTTTGAAACAGGGATGCTAGTTGTGAAGAAAATGCTCCCAAATGCACAACACCCAGGAGGCAAATTTACGCCAAATTATGAAGGCCCCTACGTGATTCAGAAAGTCTTATCCGGGGGAGCTCTTATACTTGTAAACATGGATGGAGAAGAGTTGGCAAGTCCAGGTGAATTCGGATGCCGTGAAGAGATATTTTCCTTGAAATAAATTGAGCTTGAGCGATTAATGAGCAGATCCGAGTCACATAGAATTTTGCATTCGCATGACATCTCGCATACATGCATTTGCATACGTTTGTATTTTGCGGTAAACCGGGAATCACGAAGAACCTTGCGAGAGGAACAAGAATCAACATCCGAAGGAGACGGGAGGAAGTCGCCGGGATTTGAAATTTGGAATATGATCGGAAATTTTGAACATCTTTGAATTAATTGATCCCTTTTGTTTTTACAGGAAACGAGAGTCAACATCCGGAGGAAATGAGAAGAAATCGCTTGAACTTAAAATTTTGTATATCTTTGACTAATTGATTCCTTTTGTTTTTACGGGAAACGGGAGTCAACATCCGAAGGAGGAAACGGGAGTCAACACTCGAAGGAGGTAGAACGAAGTCGCATCGGGATTTGAAATTTTGAATATCTTTGAGTGATCGATTCCTTTTGTTTTTACAGGAAACGGGAGTCAACGTCTCGAAGGAGACAAGAAAAAACCGCTTCGGAACTTAAAATTTTAAATGTTTTGAACTGATTGTTTCCTTTTGTTTTTCTGAGGAACAAGTCAATATTTGAAGAAGACAGGTTTGAGGTTTTCCTCCTTTACAAAGTATTTTCATACACCGTCGTGCTTGAAATTAAGAAAATTTGGATTTGCAAAGCAACAGAGCTCTTTCAAAGAAACATTCCTTTCAAATTTCGAAACGTCTTTCGAATACCCTCTCAATGAAGATTTTTGCGAATGATGAATTTTTGATGAAATGCCCCGAGTTTCTATAAAAAGGGCATGTTTTGAAAGCTTTTCAAAAGACCGATCCTTCAGATGAAAAGAGGCAAACTTTGTCCTTAAACACGTCCCCGATTCACTTGAACGATGAGTGAGAGTGATAGAGTGAAAGAGCTTAACCTTGGGACGTAGGGGTCATTCGCGTTGATTACATGGATTGAAATGATGAAAAGGCATTTCCATTTCAAAATTATCCATACACATTTATATCCCTTGATAACCAATCCGAGCCAAAAGGGAGAATTTTGTGAATATAACCCTGTCAAGAACCACCCCACACTTGGGGCATATTTGGAGGTTCATTGGATGATTTCTTGGAGAAAAGGTCGGGTAAGACTTTATTGTACCGACTCGCATCAATCTTTTTGTGATAGCTTCAGGTGATTCCTGGCGGAGATTTGGAACATCTCAAAGTGAAGAAAAGCATTTCACTTCTATATCCCTAAACACTTATCCTTTGAAGAGCCAATTTGAGCCATTGAATTCTCATTTCTAAACCCTTGTTGGTGATCACCTCCCTACACTTGGGGCAAATAAAGGAATAACCAGCAATGAATCAAAAAGCATGATCGAAGAACTTTGAATTTTGATACCGGTCTCCAAAAGAGCCGATCAATGCAAAGATTGATGAAAGGGTTAGAAAAAGCAAAGTGCCTCGTAAAAGCAAGGCCAAAGCCCATGAAAAGAGCACCCTGGAAAGAGATAAATCTTAAAGAAAAATCATTAAGATGAAAAGAGGAAAATCCTCAAAGTCAATTGAGCAAAAAATGATCATGAATCTACTGCAAAAGCAAATGAAAGCTGGAAAAATGTCAAGGTGATCACCAAAGTTCACCCCTCTTTGAAAATATAGCCGTCCTTAAAGGGCCCACCTTAAGCCAAAATACAACCTGTCACCAAAACTTTTCTGATCTAAGAGGTGTTTCAGGTTGATGCAAGAGATCACACAGGAAGCTACCGCTTAAAGAGGTAAGTACAATCCTGTCTTATCATGTCTTCGGGGTTCTTGACTTGTAGACCCGAAGAAGCTATTTTTGATCAAGATTCATTTCTAAACCTTAAATTGAATATCCATTGATAAGCCTTTGACCTGGCCCGAATTACAGTCCCTTTAAAATGCCTTCTCTGATTAGTCGGATTGTATGCATCTCGAATGATCCCGAAACCTCAAGGTTAGGTTTTCTGTGAGCAGATTTGAATTTCAAGAAAAACCTTCCCAAATGGTGAGAAGCCCTCTTGGATGAAGGAAAACACTTTTGGAAAAATTTTAAGACAACCTTTTTTGTAGAACACTCGGGATGTGTCATTCGGAATCCATCCTCGGTAAAAATTTGAAATTGTGATTGGATACATTTCTTTCGCAAATACACTTTGAAAATTTGTCTAAGAATTCTTAAGTCTCTCCTCGGGACTTAGAATTGTCATACTAATCATGTTTGATTGAACTTTCTGCGGGTTCCCCGGTGATCCCAAATCCTCGGAAAAGTTGCATTTTAAGATTTGATTAACTTGCATTTTCTGCGGGTCTTCCGGAGTCCCCGTGTCCTCAGATCTGCCTTTTTGAAAATTTGAAATAGGGTTTGAGCTCCGTAGGTACACTAGTCAACCTAGGTCCTCGGATGGCACCCTCTCGGACGGTTAGTAGCTGGAGAGACGAAAGCCGATCCGCTTTTTAGATGGTGAGTCCCCGCATGGAGGATAGCCAATCTCATTTAAATAGGTGAAACCCCTTTGTTACAAGGGTGAACCTCCCCCTCAGACGGTTAGTAGCTGGAGAGACGAAAGCCGATCTGCTTTTTAGACGGTGAGTCCCCGCATGGAGGATAGCCAATCTCTTTTAAATAGGTGAAACCCCTTTGTTACAAGGGTGAACCTCCCCCTCGACGGTTAGTAGTTTGGAGAGACGAAAGCCGATCTCGCTTTTTAGATGGTGAGTCCCCGCATGGAGGATAGCCAATCTCTTTTAAATAGGTGAAACCCCTTTGTTACAAGGGTGAACCTCCCCCTCGACGGTTAGTAAAGTTGGAGAGACGAAAGCCGATCCGCTTTTTAGATGGTGAGTCCCCGCATGGAGGATAGCCAATCTCTTTTAAATAGGTGAAACCCCTTTGTTACAAGGGTGAACCTCCCCCCCTCAGACGGTTAGTAGCTGGAGAGACGAAAGCCAATCTGCTTTTTAGATGGTGAGTCCCCGCATGGAGGATAGCCAATCTCTTTTAAATAGGTGAAATCCCTTTGTTACAAGGGTGAACCTCCCCTTTCAGACGGTGAGTATTTGGAGAGACGAAAGCCGATCTGCCCCCTTTTTAAATGATGAATCCCTAGTGGATAGTCAAACCCATTTTAAATAGGTAAAACCCCTTTGTTACAAGGGTGAACCTTCCCCACAAATCTTCAAATCACCACTCGACACTAGACGGACGCTAACCATTGCAAAATCGCGCCAAACCGTCCACAGGTAATTCCGTACACTCGACTTTTCAACCTCGGATCAACAAATCTCAAACCATAGACAGGTGAGCTACGGGTAAGTATCTCTCTCTTCTCATCTCCCTTTCACATAAGACGAGCATGAACTAAAATAATTCCCCACAGAGTTAGAGCGTAAACGGCAGAGGTAAAGCAATTTGATGTCAAGACTTTTTTTCTTTAGATTTTTCCCCAGCAGAGTCGGCAAAAGATCCAGGTGTCACCTTGTCTTTGAAAGCAACCCTCGACCGAGATTACTTTCAAAGAGGGGCATTGTTGACACACCGAATTTTTAGTCGGTTTTCCTTTAGTTTTATTTTCCAAAATTCATTAAAAATTCACAAAAAATTAAAAAATTATAAAATCAACATTGGAAGCCTTGGCCAAGCTTAAGGAACCAATTTGGAACAAAAAATATTTTTTCATATCTTTCGCATTTTTTTAATATTTTCGGAAAATAGGAAAATATTTGAAAAATTCATAAAAAATACTTTTCGAGGTCGCAAAAATACAGAAAAATGTCCAATATTTTTCTTTTAATTCCCTTTTCATATTGACCTCAAGAAAAATCAAAAATTGAGTTCAATTTTAGGAGTTACTTCACAACACCTAGAGTTGAATTTTCATAAAAAATACCAATTGAATCTTTTTATTTGCAATTTTTGCACATTTTGTGTCTAGACATTCAATCGCAGTCCCTTTGAACTTCAATTTGATCAATTGCACCCACAATTGCGCGAATTGCACGAATTAGGCAAAATCCCCAAAATATTTTCAATTTAGTCCCTCAATTGGTCAATTTTTGAAATTACTTTTAATTGAGGGACTTTCGTGGCAAAATTGGACTGGTCCCCTATGTTTTCATGCATTCTAAATCAACTGGAATGGGTCTCATGGTCCAATTTGATCAATTACACATCCAATTGAAGTTTTCCCCAATTTGGGCAAATTTAAAATTTGGGGGTTTTGTATAAATTGATGGGAAATTTTGGGCAAAATTACATTTCTAGATAATATCCAAGCCCCTAAGTCCAATTTTGAAAATTAATTGCAAAAATTCCTTACCGATTTTGATTAATTTGGAAAATTGTGCATAAAACACGTCTGAACCGGTTCGGACCGGTCTTCGATCACGGCCGAACCGGTCGAACCGGTCCGTAACGATGTCTTCTTCCTCGGGTGACTCGCGTGATTTTGCAGGTTCGTGGGTGAACTTCAACCATCAAATTGAAGGCCAATGCAAGCCTAATCAAATGAATCAACTTGGGGGTTTTATACATTGGATCGATACCTATTGATTGGGATTAGTTTCGCGACCAATGGTCGCCGGAGGAGCTCCGGTGGGCCAGTCAAAGTTCCGGCGCACGTAAAGTCAACATTTGCAAAACCAGATGCAATTCGTGTTCGTTTAAGGCTCAACGGGGACTTGACGGACTTGGACGGAATCATAACAGGTTACGTCGCCGTCCGGCGACCCAAATGGCACGTGTGTGCGCGTGTGAAGTGCTCGGCCAGCTCAAGCTCCCGCGCGCGCATTTTTCAAAGGTTGGGTATAAATAGCCAAGAAGGTTCTCGATCCGAGAGGGGGCTCATTCTGTTCGCAAGTTGTTGATAGAGCTAGAGAGAGAGAGAGAAAACGAGAGAGAGCTCGTTCTCCCGCTCGCTCGGTTGAGAACTCGAGCTCGACCGTGAGCTCTTGGTGAGGCCAATCCAGAGCGAATCAAGACTTGAAATCACGTCCGGAAGCTTCGTTTAGGCTCCAGGATTCGATCGCGACAGCTCGGTCAAGTTGCGAGCTCCAGAATCGGTGAGTTAATCTTCCTATCTCGCTACTGTGTAATCATGGCATCCTCACATCCTAAGCATGATTCGTGAAATTGTTGTGTGCCTTTTGATGCCCGAGCCTCACCGACCATGCTCGTATCTGGTTTTTGCATCAATCTTGCTCGAATATCCCGAGTCGAAACCTCCAATCATCGCGGTCCGGCCGAACGCCGGCCAGACCTCTCCGGCCTTCGCGAGTCCGATCGGGACTCGAGGTAAGTTTCCTCAACTCATCTTCGAGCTTCTGTGTGAAGGAATTGAACTGTAATGCTCTTTTTTGCTTGATTGAACCATGCGATCTCAGCATCGTGTGAGCTTGATATATGTTGATTCTGTGGATACAATCACTTAATCTTTGGATATGTTGATCTGGAAGTCTGAGCGAGTCGTCCGGTGTTGGTCTCGCGTCATTCCGGCGAGATCTCGCCGTTAGATCTCGCCGGAGCGTTCTCGGCCGTCCATTCCGTGTCGTCGCTAGGTTGAAGAAGAAGGCGACATGTCATGGTCAACGAGTCGGCGTCCTAGGTGTCATTCGGTGATAGGTCCGGGTTCATGCCGAGGTGGCTTGGTCGTTGGCGCGAACAATCCCGATCGGCTTTGATCTAACGGTGGTGAAAATTAGGTAGGTTTAATTTCGGACCGTTAGATCTAATTTTTATATTTTCTAGATATTGGTATATTAGGAAGAAAATAGAAAATAAATGAAACGGTGCCGTTTGATTAGAGTCTGGGCGGCGTCGTTTTGGTTCGGGACGTGATGAACGGTGGGGATCGAGTCCAAGTTTAATCGTGACCGTTCGCGATATTAAAGGATGCGACGTCGTTTTTGAGTCATAGGCGGACGAACGGCTCGGATCGGATCTAGAGCCAATCGTGACCGTTCAAGGTTTTTAAATAAAGTGTCGTCGTTTTATAGCTAGACGAGGCGACGGCTAGGATTAGTTCGGGGATCGATCGTGGCCGTCCGTTAAATGTTCAATACGCTGTCGTTTTAGCCTAAGCGAGTTGATGGCCGAGATGGAATCCAAAGACTTAATCTTGGCCGTTCATTTGAAATTGAAATACGGCGTCGTTTTGTGGGCGGGAGTAGACACGGCGTCGTTTTGCTTTGAGACTCACGGACGGTCGAGATTAATCTTCGAAGTTGATCTCAACCGTCCGTTATTTTCTTTTATATTCGGAATATTAGAAATTAGGTTTAGAAATTCATGAAAAAATCAAATAAATAGGTATATACGTACGTTGTCGTTTTAGGTATTGCGGGCGAGTCCGAGGCGGTCGGACCGGGTTGACCGGTCGTTGACCGGGTTGACCCGGTCCGGTTTATTAATAAAAAATAATATAAAAATAAAAAGAAATTTCCAAAAAATCCAAAAAAATTGTAAAAATACTTAGAAAATTCATAAAAATTCCCAGATTTTCATAAAAAAATTTCTAAAAATTTGTAGATCGATTCGGGACTCATAAAGTCTGGATCGAAAATTTTTGAGACTACGAGGGTTGATTAATTTCGATCCGGAAAATTTCCAATATTTTTGAAAAATAAATGAAAATTCCAAAAAATAGAAAAAATTAGAAAAATTCCATAAAATCACAAAAAATGGGAAATGGCCACATTCAACTGGCCCGACCCTAATTTTGTGATTTTTGGGTCCCGAACTCCCAAAAATGACCATTCTACCCTTCCGGGCCTTCCGCCCCAAATTTTTACCAAATCACCCCGATACCCAAAATTGATTTTTGTGTGGGCCGATAGGGCCATTTTAGACATATCAAACCTTGATTGATTGATTTGATTGATTGATTTGATTTTGATTGCGCATTAATTCCTCTGATTGTGATTGATTAGGATAGAAAATTCCCATCCGCATGAATACTCGGATTTTTTTAGGACCTACCTCATCCGATATCGTATTCGCATGAAATCTTAGGTTAGAAAAACAAGCAACATCGGTAACCGAAAGGGCGTCAAATTTGAAACTTGGCGTAACCAAGTCCCCGGACCCAAAATCTCTGGTTTTCGCGGAACCGAACGGTTTCTCCCGACCGCTCGGTAAGGTTTTCCGATCGTACCTTCCAATAAATCGATCGGTGGCGACTCCGAATTGCATGTACACCTCGCACATGCCACCCGACCACACAAGGTCAATTTCGATATTTGATAAATTTTACCCGACATCGCGATTCGAGTAATGGGTCTTGGGAGAGACTCGCGATCCCCCATATATATGTCTATAAAAGGAGGGATCGGCTCGTTAGCCCTATTCCACCCCGAAAAGAAATTTCCGGAGGGTCGCGACGCCGATTGATGAGCAGATCCGAGTCACATAAAGATTTTGCATTCGCATGACATTTGCATACATGCATTTGCATACATCTGTATTTTGCGGGTGAACTGGGAATCATGAAGAACTCTGCTGAGTAATTGGTCAAAACAGGGAAGTTATCACGTTATTTTGGACTACGATTTTGTGTATCTTTTAATTGTTTCCTTTTGTTTTTACGGGAAACGAGAGTCAACGTCCGAAAGAGATGAGAAGAAATCGCTTCGGAATTTAGAAATTTTGAACATTTTGAACTGATTGATTCCTTTTGTTTTTACGGAAAACAGGAGTCAACATCCGGAGAAGACGGGAGGAAGTCGCTTCGGGAATTGAAATTTTGAATGTTTTTAACTGATTGATTCCTTTTGTTTTTACGGGGAAACGGGAGTCGACATCCGAAGGAGGTAGAAAGGAGTCGCTCCGGGATTTGAAAATTTTGAATATCTTTAATCGATTTGTTTCCTTTTATTTTTACCGGAAACGGGAGTCGACATCCGAAGGAAGTAGAAAGGAGTCGTTCCGGGATTCGAAAATTTTAAATATCTTGAACCGATTGTTTCCTTTTGTTTTTACAGGGGACGGAAGTCAATATTTGAAGAAGACAGGTTTGAGGTCCTCCTCCTTTACAAAGTATTTTCATACACCGTCGTGCTTGAAATTAAGAAAAATTTGGATTTGTAAAGCAACAGAGCTTTTTCAAAGAAACATTCCTTTCAAATTTCGGAAACGTCTTTTGAATACCCTCTCAATGAAGATTTTTGCGAATGATGAATTTTTGATGAAATACCCCGAATTCCTATAAAAAGGGCATGTTTTGAAAGTTTTTCAAAAGGCGATCCTTGGGATGAAAAGAGGCAAACATTATCCTCAAACACGTCCCCGATACACTTGAGTGATGAGTGAGAGTGATGGAGCGAAAGAGCTTAATTTTGGGACGTGGGGATCATTCGCGGTGATTACATGGATTGAAATGATGAAAGGCATTTCCATTTCAAAATTATCCATACACATTTATATCCCTTGATAACCAATCTGAGCCAAAAGGGGGAATTTTATGAATATAACCCTGTCAAGAATCACCCCACACCGGGGCATGTTTGGAGGTTCATTGGATGATTCTTTGGAGAAAAGATCAGGTAAGACTTTATTGTGCTAACCTGCATTAATCTTTTTGTGATAGCTTCGGGTGATTTCTGGCGGAGACTTGGAACACCTCAAAGTGAAGAAAAGTACTTCATTTCTATATCCCCAAATACTTACCCTTTGAAGAGCCAATTTGAACCTTTGAATATTCGTTTCTAAACCCTTATTGGTGATCACCCTCCCCACACTGGGGCAAGCAAAGGAATTACCGGCAATAAGTCAAGATGCATAATTTGGAAGAATTTTTTATACTGGTCTCAAAAGAGCCGGTCAATGTAAAAATGATGAAGAATGAAAGGGCTGAAAAAGCAAAGTGCCTGGTAAAAGCAAGGCCAAAGCCCATGAAAAGAGCATCCCGAAAAGGGGCAAATTCTGAAGAAAAAATCAGCAAGATGAAAAGAGGAAAATCCTCAAAATCAATTGAAGAAAGAATGATCATGAATCAATTGCAAAAGCAAATGAATGCTTTGGAAGAATGTCAAGGTGATCACCAAAGTTCACCCCTTTTTCTGAAAATATGGCCATTCTTAAAGAGCCCACCTTAAACCAAGATACAACTTGTCACCAAAACTTTTCGATCTAAGAGGTGTTTCAGGTTGATGCAAGAAATCATATAGGAAGCTACCGCTAAAAGAGGTAAGTACAATCCTGTCTTATCATGTCTTCGGGGTTCTTGACTTGTAAATCCGAAGAAGCTATTGTCGATCAAGATTCATTTCTAAGCCTCAAAATGAATATCCTTTGATGAGCCTTTGACCTGGCTCGAATTACGGTCCCTTTTAAAATGCCTTCTCCGATTAGTCGATTGTATGCATCTCGAATGATCCCGAAACCTCAAGGTTAGGTTTCTGTGAGCGATTTGAATTTTAAGAAAAGCCTTTCCAAAATGGTAAGAAGCCCTCTTGGATGAAGGAAAACCCTTTTGAAAAACTTTTAAGACAACCTTTTTTGTAGAACACTCGGGATGTGTCATTCAAAATCCATCCCCGATGGAAATTTGAGCTTGTGATTGGATACATTTCCTTCGCAAATACACTTTGAAAATTTGTCTAAGAATTCTTAAGTTTCTTCCCAAGACTTAGAATTGTCATTCTAATGATGTTTGATTGAACTTTCTGCGGGTTCCCTGGTGATCCCAAATCCTCGGAAAAGTTGCATTTTAAAATTTGATTAACTTGGATTTTCTGCAGGTCTGCTGGAGTCCCAGGTCCTCGGATCCCCCACTATTTGAAAATTTGAAATAGGGTTTGAGCTCTGTAGGTACACTAGTCAACCTAGGTCCTCGGATGGCACCCTCTCGGACGGTTAGTAGTTGGAGAGACGAAAACCGATCTGCTTATTTCAAAATTTGAAATAGGGTTTGAGCTCTGTAGGTACACTAGTCAACCTAGGTCCTCGGATGGCACCCTCTCGGACGGTTAGTAGCTGGAGAGACGAAAACCGATCTGCTTATTTGAAAATTTGAAATAGGGTTTGAGCTCGTAGGTACACTAGTCAACCTAGGTCCTCGGATGGCACCCTCTCGGACGGTTAGTAGCTGGAGAGACGAAAACCGATCTCGCTTATTTGAAAATTTGAAATAGGGTTTGAGCTCTGTAGGTACACTAGTCAACCTAGGTCCTCGGATGGCACCCTCTCGGACGGTTAGTAACTGGAGAGACGAAAACCGATCTGCTTTTTAGATGGTGAGTCCCCGCATGGAGGATAGCTAATCTCTTTTAAATAGGTGAAACCCCTTTGTTACAAGGGTGAACCTCCCCCCTCGAACGGTTAGTAGCTGGAGAGATGAAAGCCGATCCGCTTTTTATATGGTGAGTCCCCGCATGGAGGATAGCCAATCTTTTTAAATAGGTGAAACCCCTTTGTTACAAGGGTGAACCTCCCCCTCGAGACGGTTAGTAGTTTGGAGAGACGAAAGCCGATCCGCTTTTTAGATGGTGAGTCCCCGCATGGAGGATAGCCAATCTCTTTTAAATAGGTGAAACCCCTTTGTTACAAGGGTGAACCTCCCCCCCTCCGACGGTTAGTAGCTGGAGAGACGAAAGCCGATCCGCTTTTTAGATGGTGAGTCCCCGCATTGAGGATAGCCAATCTCTTTTAAATAGGTGAAACCCCTTTGTTACAAGGGTGAACCTCCCCTTTCAGACGGTGAGTATTTGGAGAGACGAAAGCCGATCTGTCCCCTTTTTTTTAAATGATGAATCCCTAGTGGATAGTCAAACCCATTTTAAATAGGTGAAACCCCTTTGTTACAAGGGTGAACCTTCCCCACAAATCTTCAAACCACCACTCGACATCATACGGACGCCGACCATTGCAAAATCGCGCCAAACCGTCCACAGGTAATTTCATACACTGAATTTTTCAACCTCGGATCAACAAATCTCAAACCATAGACAGGTGAGTTACAGGTAAGTCTTTCTCTCTTCTCATCTCTCTTTCACATGAAAGGAGCATAAATTGGAAATAATTCCCCACGGAGTTAGAGCTTAAACCGCAAAGGTAAAGCAATTTGATGTCAAGACTTATTTTCTTTAGATTTTTCCCCAGCAGAGTCGACAAAAGATCCAGGTGTCACCTTGTCTTTGAAAGCAACCTCTAACCGAGATTACTTTCAAAGAGGGGCATTTGTTGACACCCGAATTTTTAGTCGGTTTTCCTTTAGTTCTATTTTCCAAAATTCATTAAAAATTCACAAAAAATTAAAAAATTATAAAATCAACATTGGAAGCCTTGGCCAAGCTTAAGGAACCAATTTGGAACAAAAAATATTTTTTCATATCTTTCGCATTTTTTTAATATTTTCGGAAAATAGGAAAATACTTGAAAATCCATAAAAAATACTTTTCGAGGTCACAAAAATACACAAAAATATCCAATATTTTTATTTTAATTCCTTTTTCATATTGACCTCAAGAAAAATAAAAAATTGAGTTCAATTTTAGGAGTTACTTCACAACACCTAGAGTTGAATTTGCACAAAAAAAATACCAATTGAATCTTTTTATTTGCAATTTTTGCACATTTTGTGTCTAGACATTCAATTGCAGTCCCTTTGAACTTCAATTTGATCAATTGCACCCTCAATTGCGCGAATTGCACGAATTAGGCAAAATCCCCAAAATATTTTCAATTTAGTCCCTCAATCGGTCAATTTTTGAAATTACTTTTAATTGAGGGACTATCATTGCAAAATTGGACTACCCCTAGGGTTTTAATGCATTTCAAATCGATTGGAATAGGTTTCGGGGACCAATTTGATCAATTACACATCCAATTGAACTTTTCCCCAATTTGGGATTTTGGAAAAATTTGGGGTTTTTGTGTAAATTGACATGAACTTTCGGGGAAAATTGCATTTATAGATAATATTCAGGGTCCTAAGCCCAATTTTGAGGTTTAATTGCAAAAATTCCCATTAAATTCGGATTAATTTTGAAAATTGCATGTCCGAACCGGTTCGGACCGGTCTGACCGCCGGTCGGACCGGTCGAACCGGTCCGGAATGATGCTTCATCTTCCCCGCGAGCACGAGCCATTCTGCAGACTTGATGGGCGAACTTCAACGATCAAATTGAAAGCCAATTCGACCTTAATCAATGAAATTGATGTGGGGCTTTTGATCCTCAGGTGGTGGCGCGTCGTTTGCCACCGGCGGCATGGCCAATGGCCGCCGGAGACGATCGGAATGGCCGGTCAAAGATACGGCGGAGCAGAAAGTCAACATTCACGAAATTGGCCAAATTGAAGCTTAATTCGTGACTAACGGAGAACCAAACGGAGCGTGTCTTCATGCCCGTCGCCGTTCAACCTCCGGTGACCAAAAAACCCGTGTGATTTAGCACGTGAGAGCCTCGGCCAGCTCACGACCGACGCGCCAATTTTTCAAAAAATGAGTATAAAAGGGGCAAGAGAATTCTAGAACAAGAGGAGGCTCATTCGTGCTCGTCCGAGAACCGAATAGAGAGAGAAAGCGAGAGAGAGGTAGAGTGAGAAACTCTCGTGCTAAGCTTTCGTCTGAGCTTCGAAGACAAGCTGCAAATCGCCCGGCCGGTCACCTCGGGTCGAATCGAGACGTCGGACCACCTCCAGAAGCTCGCTGGTGCTTCCCGAAGACGATCGCGATAGTTCAATCGGATCAAAACCTTCGAAACCGGTAAGTCGTTCTTCCAATCTAAGCTCTGCTCAACCATGGCACTACACTGATTCATGCACGATTCTGTCAATTGATGTGTGCCTTTTAGTCATGGAACGTATCTAACCACGATCGCATTGCTTTTTCACTTTGATTTTGCCTAAACTACGCGAGTCGAACCTCCAACCTTGCTCGGTCCGGCCGAACACTGGTCAGGCTGTTTCGGACCTTGCGAACTCGATCTGAGCTCGAGGTAAGTTTCCTTACCCCCTCTTTTGGCTTCTGTGTGATATAATTTGATTGTTGTGCTGTATATTGCTCGATCGAAGTTTGCATTGTCGCGACTGTGCATAGTCCGGTTCTCGAGATTTAGTTGATGATCCCATTTGATTTTGATATATGTGAAACTGGAGGTTTAGATGAGTCGATAGGAGTTGGTTTCGTGAGTTTTGGTCGGAGATTCACCGTTGGATCGTCGCCGGAAGCTTCCGGCCGTCCATTTCGTCGTTGTCGCCAAGTTGAAGACGAGCTGACGTATTATGGTCAACAAGTCAGCGTCCGGGTGTCGGGCGGTCATTGGTCCACCCTGGCGCCGAGTCAGGTGGCCGTTAGATCGATTTAGCCGGCTCGGTTGATCGGACGGCCATAATAAATCGAGTCCTTTAATTCTAGGCCGTCCGATCAAGTTTTTTTGAATTTTCGTTTATTAGATAATAAATAAAAGGTAAAAACGTCGTCGTTCGTGTAAGCGGGTGTGCGACGTTGTCTAGGTTATAAGCCAAATCCGTCGTCGTTTAGGTGTTAGAATGGATGAACGGCTCGGATTGATTTTGAAAATTAATCGTAGTCGTTCCTTTTAGCGGCGGTGCGACGTCGTTTAGAGTAGGCAGTCCAAAGTGTCGTCGTTTTTGAATAGGAGGTACGAACGGTTGAGATCTAGCTTTAGGTTTAATCGTGGCCGTTCAAAGTAATGAGGGATGCGACGCCGTTTTGATCTAGATAGAATGCACGGCCGAGATTAGGTCCAGAGGAAATCGTGACCGTCCGTTAGTTTAGCTATGCGGCGTCGTTTAGGGAATAGAGGCCGAAGTGTCGTCGTTTTGCTCGAACGTGAGTCGACGGCTGAGATCAAATCTGAGATTGATCTCGGCCGTCCATTATTTTCTTTTATTCTTAGATTTTAGGAAAATAGTTAAGAAAATCAAAAACAAATAGGTATTAAATAGTATGTGACGTCGTTTTTGCGTCGTAAGTGAGTTTGAGGCGGTCGGACCGGGTTGATCGATCGTTGACCGGGTTGACCCGGTCCGGTTTATTAATAAAAAATAATAATAAATAATAAAATAATAAAAAGAAATTTCCAAAAATTCAAAAAAATTGTAAAAATGCTTAGAAAATTCATAAAAATTCCCGGATTTTCATAAAAAATTTCTAAAAATTTCTAGATCGATTCGGGACTCATAAAGTCTGGATCGAAAATTTTTGAGACTTCGAGGGTCGATTAATTTCGATCCGGAAAATTTCCAATATTTTTGAAAAATAAATAAAAATTCCAAAAAATAGAAAAAATTAGAAAAATTCAAGAAAATCACAAAAAATGAGAGATGACCACATTCAACTGGCCAAATCGAAATTTTGTGATTTTTGGGTCCCAAACCCCAAAAATGACCATTCTACCCTTCCGGGCCTTCCGCCCCAAATTTTTACCAAATCACCCCGACACCCAATTTTTGATTTTTGTATGGGCCGATAGGGCCATTTTAGACATATCGAACCTTGATTGATTGATTTGATCGATTGTAATGATTTTGATTGCGCATTAATTTTTTTGATTGTGATTGATTAGGATAGAAAATTCCCATCTGCATGAAAACTTAGAATTGTTAGGGCCTACCTCACCCGATATTACATCTGTATGAATTCTTAGGTTAGAAAAACAATCAATATCGGTAACCGAAAGGGCGTCAAATATGAAATTTGGCGTAACCAAGTCCCCGGACCCAAAATCTCGGGTTTTCGCGGAACCGAACGGTTTCTCCCGACCACTCGGTAAGGTTTTCCGATCGTACCTTCCAATAAATAGATCGGTGGCGACTCCAAAATTGCATGTACACATCGCACATGCCACCCGACCACACAAGGTCAATTTCGATATTTGAAAAATTTTACCCGACATCGCGATTCGAGTAATGGGTCTTGGGAGAGACCCGCGATCCCAAAAAAAAAGTAAATATATATAAAAGGGGGGATCGGCTCGTTAACCCTACTCGCCCCGCCGGGGACATTGATCCGACGGAGAGGGTCGCGACATCCACCGCCACGTAGGTCCCCTTGAAAGCGACATTTTCCATTCTTCCTATGACGCCCAAGCTAATCAATTTTTCCAAGCAAGCCTCTTTTTGCTCCCGGGAAATACTCTCTCCTTCCGGATATTGCGAGGCCAATGTCAAGATATCCCACATTTTACTCATGTCCACT
This sequence comes from Rhodamnia argentea, assembly GCF_020921035.1. Taxonomy (NCBI): domain Eukaryota; kingdom Viridiplantae; phylum Streptophyta; class Magnoliopsida; order Myrtales; family Myrtaceae; genus Rhodamnia; species Rhodamnia argentea. The sequence goes on from NW_025955878.1 coordinate 42,830, forward strand.
ATGAATTCCAGAACCTCATCCTCTTCACCTCCAAAAATCGCGTTCACCTCGCGATGCTCGAGTAGCGGGTTCTGCTGCACATTCGGTTCGGCTTTATCAAACTCCAGAACTTTTCCGTCGATCAATGCTTGCACCTTGAACTTCGGAGCGAGACAGTTGTCCGCGTTATGCCCCCCTTTCTCCCATATGGTATACGCACGTCCGGGTCTCATCATACCCAGGAAATTTTGGCGGGTGAGCTCGAGGTGGCTCTTTTGCAACTAAACGATTCTCCAAAAGCATGGGTAACAATTTGGATAAGGGTCGGGGTAGTGGGGTGAAAATAACTGGGTTCTTCTTTCTGAATTCCGGTGGTTTGGAAGCGGTCCAGGAGGACGTTCCTTGGGTAGGAATTGAAGGCGAGAAATTTCTGGGCTTTGGCGGGTTAGGGACAAAGGCTACTTCTCCAATTTGCTCCCTATTATCCCTTCTCAAAGGGTATTGGCGTTTGAAAGGCGCCTTAGGTATCTTCTTTTCTCTCGGTGCCCACTCATGACGCTCCGCCACCTTGATCGGGTGCGCAAATGTCCGACACCCGCAGGTGTTCGGCTTGTCGAAAAATTCAAATGGAAGGGCCTTGAGAAAAAGGTCTATTAGTTCTTCTTCCGGGACGGGCGGCTTTACCCGCACAGCCCGGTGCTCTCCATCTACGGGCGTAGGCGCGAATGGCCTCGCTCTTTCCTTTTACGGTCCTTAAAAGGTCCTCTCTAGTTAGGGCGGTCAAAGTGTTAAACTTGTATTGCCGAAGGAACTCGTCTGCGCCGGTTTATCCTAATCGGCGAGCCTCTCTCGGCTCCAATTCAATGAACCACGCCGGGGCTGCCCCGGATAGGCTTTCCTAGAAGGTGTTAACCAAGTAGTGGAATGTTGTCCGAGAATTGCGACATTCGGGCGCAGATAATACTTCAAGTGCGCCTTGGGACACCCAGGTCCCATTATATCTTCTTACAAAGTCTGGTTCCTTGTAATCAGCGGGAACCTCTATCTTTTCGAACGGTGCAACCTTGTCGAATCTCGAGAGCTCATAACCCCGACTCGCCAAACACTCTTCGATCTTAGCGAGCCTCTTAATTTCCTCTTCCATTTTGAGGACTTGCTTCTCCTTTTTCTCCAGGTCAATCACAATGGGAGGATCCTTAGGCGGTCTTTCCGGATTCGTAGTTGGATTAGCGGCGGGCGCCGGATTAGCGTTTGCTCCATCGGATGGCCCCGTAGGAGCTTGAGAATTAGGGTCAACGGGGTATCTCCCCCGGCTTGCAATCATCATTGCCTTCATCTCCGCCACCATTGTGGCGATCACATTCATTTGATTCTCCGGATTACCCACACGAGGTGCGAGCTCTTCTTGTTCCATCCTTAACTTGCGCGTTTTGCTACGAGTCCTCGTATTTATCGCTCACCTGTTTTCGTGGATATCAAATCGAGTATGGGAAATATTAAAGGATTGGAGACATTGATCCGTGGTAATTGACTTTTCTATATGTATGCATGAAATGCTCATAAAAGAAATAGTATGTATTCATTACAAACCAATTTGTTCAAAAGTATCGAAAAGATAACAAATATGTAAAATCTAAATGGGGAAATGGATCTATCCAAGTCGGGGACGCTTCCACTCTTCTTGTTCTTCCGATCCATCGGAATCCCAATGGTATGGGTCTTCTCCTTCCTCCGACATCCACTGCTCCGGATCTTCGGGAATGTACGGCTCTACTCCCGGTACATACGGTACTATATACTACGGCTCATATGACTCCACCTCTTCAATCCGAGGAGATACGCACTCGGGTACATATGGCTCTACCATTGATTGGCGATACTCCTTAAACTTCTTGATATACTCCTTGGAGGCTCTATGAATGTTCATCTCATCATCCAAATAATCCGGCCACTCAATTTGTTGCAGCGGGGAGTTCTTCAAAGCATGAAGAATAAGCTTGATCCGGGCCCGATACAACTCCTTTGTTTCCTTAGTGAGCTTTCCTCGTGTCATATCAAATGAGAAAATCCCGGGACAAACATCCGGTGGTATCTCTTGTAGAATGCCAAATTGCCTCACCACTCGAATGGGGTAATACGCCACGGCGCCAGTACATCCCAATAAGGGAATAGGGTTATCTTCAATACCCGAAATGCGAGCTTCTACGATCTTGGGCCAAGTCAAACGCCATCTAATATGCTCGGGTTTCAAATTGTCCAATAGCTCAACCCACTTTTTGAATGAGTATTTGGGTACAATGGATTGACACTTAAGGAAGGATCTAAGAGGGTGAACATGCTCATTGATCTCATAACACCCCACCCGGAGTTGGAAAGTTTTTATATGAGAGGTGAACCACAAGTGGAGTAATCCGCTAGACGCTTGGAAAACGGCCTTTTTTGAAGATTTGGAACGATTCGGGGAAAGAAAAGTCTCAGCTAAGATCATGTACGAATAATCCCAGCGACAACACGCTTGTGCGGCTATATGGGTTATGGAGGGGTCAAAAGTAGTTCTAGAAGTCGGGAATAGAACGAATGCAAAGAAAGCCAAGATAAACACCTTTCCCGATTTATGACCGGTTTCGGTGGGTAGAGAGGAATAATTATCGAAAAGGAACGAGAAGGTGAATTTGTCGGAATTGGACTTGTAAACTTTTTCAATTTCGGAAGTTTTAAGGCGAAGGAAACTCGATAACGAACGAGTGGAGTCCATGTCCAAAGGGGGTTGAGCTATACGTTCTTCAAATTTGGCCCCGATAATAGCGGTATACTCCTCAAGCGTAGGGGTCAATTCCAATCCTCGAAAGTTGAATGTCATTGTTCGCGCGTCCCATGCCTTGGCTAGTGCTTGAATGAGCGCCGGTTGGTATTCCACTTTGATCAAATCTACAAGTCGTCCCAAACGTCCTTCCACATAGGCTTTGTTGACGATGTCGAGGCGATCCCACCATATAGCGAGTTCCTTGCGCGGTATTGGGATGACTTTGATGTCTCCATTCCCCATGATCTAAAAATGCAAAAATGACGATCCTAAAGTCAATTACCACGCTTTAATATGCATATGCATGTAATGTGATGCAAATGTGCTAACCAAATTCCATGTCATCTTTTGGTAACATGAGGGTCAACTACTCCCACTTGACCCAAATAAGCCAAATAGGGTAATTATGGATCAAATCTCACCCAAAGATGGCATGTAATTTGATTAGGATCGTTTAAGCGTAATCGGGGTAGAAAGCCGCTCACAAATTGACAACTCATGAAATTTACAAGTCTAATGAAGTCGAAAGAGATAGAACACGATAATATCTAGAGATGTTCAGACAAAAATGCCGATGAAAGTACAAAATATAATGAAACCTAGAAAATGCCCCAAAGTCGTACTAATCTAGACAGTCGGAATGGTATCCTCATCCGATGAAATATCTACTATCTCGGGAAGCTTGATATCTTCTTCATCATCGGAGGATATGGTGATGATTTCCTTCTTCTTGATCGAGGAGTGTTTTGGGGCCGTCTTGGTCGCACGTGGCTTTCTTGCCAATTTTATGTCCAACTCCCAAATTCTCTCCTTTTCGCGCTCGAGCTCCAAATATCGTCCACATCGGGTATAATCGCAATTCTCGCTACGGATGCGGTTCCGTCCGTTGAGCTCTCGTCCGTGAACAAATCCGAAAACTCGGAATGTAGCGGGTACTCGGTCTTCGCGTCGAATGGTCCTCCGCTCCCATGTGAATACATCGGGTACATCAACACGACTTTGGGGCGCCATCTATCCGAAAAAGGAAAATTTGACTTTCAACCCCGATCGCTTAAACGATCTTACAAATTGTGATGATATGTAATGAAAATGTATGATATGCAAAATTTAAATTTACAAGTTCAAAATAAAAAAAAAGGGTAGAAAGCCTTACCAACCGATGTTACTCTCTTTTTTGGTTTTTGGTTTTAGGTATACCAACCATCCATTTCACATGCGCATGAGACAGGTGAGGTTTAACTCTAAAGAAATCAAAAAGGCTCGGGTATGAACCTAAAAAGGCTCCCGCTATACAAATCGAGGGGCCGCCCACAAGCGCAATCAAACAACAAGTGGGTAGGACCATCAATCTTACATAGCGAGCGGGATCAAATATGGTCAACCCAAGTGCAATCAAACACAAGAGCTTCGCATATCGATCCCTATCTATGGCGACCTAAGAGGTGATTTCGCGGCTCGGGTTTAGGCGCTTGTGTGTGCAGTGTCGTGATCCTCGAAATATGCAAGACATGCACCACAATTTATATTCAAAACACTTGCTTCAAAATTTGCATAAATAAACAAACAATCCAAAACTCCATATCTGCATCAAAAATGGTTAGCACAGACGCCACCCCTTATAACTCCCATCCGCATCAACATTTAACACTTTTTTGTTATTGGACGTACCTCATCTTCAAGAGCATCTGCAGAAAACGAGGTTAGAAAACAATCAACATTTTTATCGGCTTAAATCCTCTTGAAGTATTCCCCAATGGAGTCGCCGATCTGTCGCGACCCTCTCCGTCGGTCCGGATCGTTTAGGTTCCGGCGGGGCGAAGTAGGGTTAACGAGCCGATCCCCCCTTTTATATATATTATATATTTTTATGGGATCGCAGGTCTCTCCCAAGACCCATTACTCGAATCGCGATGTCGGGTAAAATTTTTCAAATATCGAAATTGACCTTGTGTGGTCGGGTGGCATGTGCGATGTGTACATGCAATTTTGGAGTCGCCATCGATCGATTTATTGGAAGGTACGATCGGAAAACCTTACCGAGCGGTCGGGAGAAACCGTTCGGTTCCGCGAAAACCAGAGATTTTGGGTCCGGGGACTTGGTTACGCCAAATTTCATATTCGACGCCCTTTCGGTTACCGATGTCGATTGTTTTTCTAACCTAAGATTTCATGCAGATGTAATATCGGGTGAGGTAGGCCCTAACAATTCTAAGTTTTTCACGCAGATGGGAATTTTCTATCCTAATCAATCACAATCGGAAAAATTAATGCGCAATCAATCAAATCAATCAATCAAGGTTCAATATGTCTAAAATGGCCCTATCGGCCCATACAAAAATCAAATTTGGGTGTCGGGGTGATTTGGTAAAAATTTGGGGCGGAAGGCCCGGAAGGGTAGAATGGTCATTTTTGGGAGTTCGGGACCCGAAAATCGCAAAATTTGGATTTGGCCAGTTGAATGTGGCCATTTCTCATTTTTTTGTGATTTTCTTGAATTTTTCTAATTTTTTCTATTTTTTGGAATTTTTATTTATTTTTCAAAAATATTGGAAATTTTCCGGATCGAAATTAATCGACCCTCGAAGTCTCAAAAATTTTCGATCCAGACTTTATGAGTCCCGAATCGATCTAGAAATTTTTAGAAATTTTTTATGAAAATCGGGGAATTTTTATGAATTTTCTAAGTATTTTTACAATTTTTTTGGATTTTTGAAAATTTCTTTTTATTTTTTTATTATTTTTTATTAACAAACCGGACCGGGTCAACCCGGTCCGACCGCCCATAGACCCAATCTACGCCTAAAACGGTGCCGTATGCTATTATCTATTTTTCTATTTATTTTTGATTTTCTAAAACATATTCTAATATTCTAAATATACAAAAAAAGAAACGAACGGTGAGATCAATCCCGAATCAATCTCGGCCCGTCGATCTTCGCCCAAGTGAAACGACGCCGTGTCGGCTCGCTTATCTTAAACGACACCGCATCTTGCATTAAAAGGGACGGCCGCGATCAAACTTGGGATCTAATCCGGACCGTCGATCTTTCTAGCTATAAAACGACATCGCATCCACTTATAACAATGAACGGCTACGATTGGTCCTAAGCCTAATCCAGACCGTCCATCCTTCTCGACCACAAAATGACGACGCATCCATTCTAAGCACAAAACGACGTCGCCCCGGTTAAGATCTTGGACAGTCGGGATCTAATCTAGACTCGATCTCGACCGTCTATTCTACCAAATACAAAAACGACGTCGCCCGAGTACCACCTAAACGGCACCGTTTTGTATTTTTTATTTCTATCTAATATACTAAATATTAGAAAAAATAGAAAATCAGATCCGACGGCCCTAAATCAAATCTACCTAATTACTGTGGCCATCGGATGCGAGCCGACTTAGCTCGTCCGCGCCAACGGCCGAGCCGAGTCGGCGACGAGTTGGACCAACCAGCGCTTGACACGTCGGACCGCCGACCAAGTTGACCGCCACGTAGACTCGTCTTCTTCGCGGCGACGACACCTAAACGGACGGCCGAGACTCTTCCGACGAGATCTAACGGCCGGATCTCGCCGGATCAACGCGAAATCTCCACCGATCAACTCCTCTCACTCCTCGGATCAACATAGTTGAAAATCAGACAATTCTATCGACAAAATCACAGCTAATCAAACACACACGATCTCGTAGTTGCAGAGTTCAATCATGAAGCACAGAGCATAATAGGCTAATTCCTTTACACGAGAGCTATAAAAAGAGTATAGGAGACTTACCTTGAGCTCGGATCAAGCTCGTGAAGGCTAGAAATGCCTGGCCGGAGTCCGACCGGAGCGGTGTAGATTCGAGGCTCGACTCGGGTGATTCAAGGAAGTTCAATGCAGAAACGAGTTGCGATCATGGTCAGAGGTGTATGAGAATCAAAAGGCACAAAACAATTTCAAAAATCGAACACGAGAACACGAGATGCCATGATCGTACAGCAATGAAGTTCGAAGTTGGACTTACCGTTTCTGGAAATTGCAGGCCAAATGAGCTGTGTCAATCGATTCCTTCAAGCTCGGGCGAGCTTCCGGTGGTGGTGCGGTGGTCCGATTTGCTCTGGATTGCTCTCACGAAGACCTCACGGTTGAACTCCGGTCGACGCGACGACGATGCTCACGAGAGTCTCTCTCTCCTTTTCTCTCGCTTTCTCTCTCTATTACGTTGGTTGCGCGAGCAAATGAGCCTCTCCTTGCGTCCGGAATCTTCCTTGCTATTTATACTCACTTTTCAAATTTGCGCGCGCACGGGCCAAGCTTTGCCGAGGCTCTCACGTGCCAACTCGCACGCGTTTTGGTCGCCGGACGGTGACGGAATCGTTAAGATTCCGTCCAAAGCCGTTTGATGTCCGTTGAGTCAAAAACGAGCACGAATTGCGTTTGATTTTGAAATTGTTGACTTTCGGACGCCGTGAGCTTTGACCCGCGACTCCGCCGTGTTCCGGCGACGGTTGGCCATGTCACCGGTCTCAATCGACGGGTTCGTGCCTGAGGAACAAAAGCCCTACGGTAATTAGTTCAATTATATAGGAATTGACCTCCAATTTGGCCATTGAATCTCAGCTTCAAACTCTGCAAAATGCACGTATGAACTGGGGAAGACGAAGTCTTGTTCCGGACCGGTTCGACCGGTCCGACCGGGCAATCGACCGGTCCGAACCGGTTGAGACAAGTAATTTTGCTCAATTTTTAAAATTAATCCAAATTGACTGGGAATTTTTGCAATTAAACCTCAACATTGAACTCAGGGGCCTAGATATTATCTAGAAATGTGTTTTTGCCCAAAATTTCCCATCAATTTATATGAAATCCCCAAATTTTTCTAAATCGGCAAATTGGGGAAAAGTTCAATTGAGTGTCAATTCGATCAAATTGGACTATGATACCCATTCCAATCGATTCAGAATATGTCAAAACCCTAGGGGTGGTCCAATTGTGTATAGAAAGTTCCTCAATTGAAAGTAATTTCAAAAATTGCAAAATTGAGGGACTTAATTGCAAAATTTTTGGGGATTTGGCCTAATTCATGCAATTCATGCAATTGATGGTGCAATTAATCAAATTGAAGTTCAAAGGGATTGCAATTGAATGTCTAGACTCTAAATGTGCAAAATTTGCAAATAAAAAGACTCAATTGGTATTTTTTATGCAAATTCAACCTTAGGCGTTATGAAGAAACACCTAAAATTGAACTCAATTTTTGATTTTTCTTGAGGTCAATATTAAAAGGGAATTAAAAGAAAAATATTGGACGTTTTTTTGTATTTTTGCGACCTCGAAAAGTATTTTTTATGAATTTTTCAAGTATTTTGCTATTTTCGAAAATAAAAAAAATGCGAAAAAATATGAAAAATTATTTTTTGTTCCAAATTGGTTCCTTAAGCTTGGCCAAGGCTTCCAATATTGATTTTTGATTTTTTGAATTTTTGTGAATTTTTGGTAAATTTTGGAAAATAAAACTAAAGGAAAAGCGATTAAAAATCGAGTGTCAACATCAACTGGCCAAATCGAAATTTTGTGATTTTCGGGTCCCGAACCCCAAAAAATGACCATTCTACCCTTCCGGGCCATTCGCCCTAAATTTTTACCCAAATCACCCCGACACCCAAATTTGATTTTTGTATGGGCCGATAGGGCCATTTTAGACATATTGAACATTGATTGATTGATTTGATTGATTGCGATTATTTTGATTGCGCATTAATTTTTCTGATTGTGATTGATTAGGATAGAAAATTCCCATCTGCATGAAAACTTAGAATCGTTAGGGCCTACCTCACCCGATATTACATCTGCATGAATTCGTAGGTTAGAAAAACAATCAACATCGGTAACCGAAAGGGCGTCAAATATGAAATTTGGCGTAATCAAGTCCCCGGACCCAAAATCTCTGGTTTTCGCGGAACCGAACGGTTTCTCCCGATCGCTCGGTAAGGTCTTCCGATCGTACCTTCCAATAAATCGATCGGTGGCGACTCCAAAATTGCATGTACATATCGCACATGCCACCCGACCACACAAGGTCAATTCCGATATTTGAAAAATTTTACCCGACATCGCGATTCGAGTAATGGGTCTTGGGAGAGACCCGCGATCCCATAAAATATAATATATATAAAAGGGGGGATCGGCTCGTTAACCCTACTCGCCCCCGCCGGAACCTAAACGATCCGGACCGACGGAGAGGGTCGCGACATTGGCGACTCCTGCGGGGACAAATTTAAGAGGATTTAAGCCGATAAAAATGTTGAGTGTTTTCTAACCCCGTTTTCTCGAGATGCTCTTGAAGGTGAGGTACGTCTAATAACAAAAAGTGTTAAATGTTGATGCGGATGGGAGTTATAAGGGGTGGCGTCTGTGCTAACCATTTTTTGATGCAGATATGGAGTTTTGGATTGTTTGTTTATTTATGCAAGTTTTGAAGCGGTGTTTTGAATATAAATTGTATCGCATGTCTTGCATATTTCGAGGATCACGACACTACACACACAAGCGCCTAAACCCGAGCCGCGAAATCACCTTTTAGGTCGCCATAGATAGGGATCGGTATGCGAAGCTCTTGTGTTTGATTGCACTTGGGTTGACCATATTTGATCCCGCTCGCTATGCAAGATTGATGGTCCTACCCACTTGTTGTTTGATTGCGCTTGTGGACGGCCCATCGATTTGTATAGCGGGAGCCTTTTTAGGTCCATACCCGAGCCTTTTTGATTTCTTTAGAGTTAAACCTCCACTGTCTCATGCGCATGTGAAATGGATGGTTGGTATACCTAAAACCAAAAACCAAAAAAGAGAGTAACATCGGTTGGTAAGGCTTTCTACCCTTTTTTTTTATTTTGAACTTGTAAATTTAAATTTTGCATATCATACATTTTCATTACATATCATCACAATTTGTAAGATCGTTTAAGCGATCGGGGTTGAAAGTCAAATTTTCCTTTTTCGGATAAATGGCGCCCCAAAGTCGTGTTGATGTACCCGATGTATTCACATGGGAGCGGAGGACCATTCGACGCGAAGACCGAGTACCCGCTACATTCCGAGTTTTCGGATTTGTTCACGGACGAGAGCTCAACGGACGGAACCGCATCCGTAGCGAGAATTGCGATTATACCCGATGTGGACGATATTTGGAGCTCGAGCGCGAAAAGGAGAGAATTTGGGAGTTGTACATAAAATTGGCAAGAAAGCCACGTGCGACCAAGACGGCCCCAAAACACTCCTCGATCAAGAAGAAGGAAATCATCACCATATCCTCCGATGATGAAGAAGATATCAAGCTTCCCGAGATAGTAGATATTTCATCGGATGAGGATACCATTCCGATTGTCTAGATTAGTACGATTTTGGGGCATTTTCTAGGTTTCATTATATTTTGTACTTTCATCGACATTTTTGTCCGAACATCCCTAGATACTATCATGTTCTATCTCTTTCGACTTTATTGTGTTAGACTTGTAAGTTTCATGAGTTGTCAATTTGTGAACGACTTTTTACCCCGATTACGCTTAAACGATCATAATCAAATTACATGCCATCTTTGGGTGAGATTTGGTCCATAATTACCCTATTTGGCTTATTTGGGTCAAGTGGGAGTAGTTGACCCTCATGTTACCAAAAGATGACATGGAATTTGGTTAGCACATTTGCATCACATTACATGCATATGCATATTAAACTGTGGTAATTGACTTTAGGATCATCATTTTTGCATTTTTAGATCATGGGGAATGGAGACATCAAAGTCATCCCAATACCGCGCAAGGAACTCGCTATATGGTGGGATCGCCTCGACATCGTCAACAAAGCCTATGTGGAAGGACGTTTGGGACGACTTGTAGATTTGATCATAGTGGAATACCAACCGGCGCTCATTCAAGCACTAGCCAAGGCATGGGACGCGCAAACAATGACATTCAACTTTCGAGGATTGGAATTGACCCCTACGCTCGAGGAGTATACCGCTATTATTGGGGCCGAATTTGAAGAACGTATAGCTCAACCCCCTTTGGACATGGACTCCACTCGTTCGTTATCGAGTTTCCTTCGCCTTAAAACTTCTGAGATTGAAAAAGTTTACAAATCCAATTCCAACAAATTCACCTTCTCGTTCCTTTTCGATAATTATTCCTCTCTACCCACCGAAATCGGTCATAAATCGGGAAAGGTGTTCATTTTGGCTTTCTTTGCATTCGTTCTATTCCCGACTTCTAGAACTACTTTTGACCCCTCCATAACCCATATAGCCGGACAAGCGTGTTGTCGCTGGGATTATTCATACATGATCTTAGCTGAGACTTTTCTCTTCCCGAATCGTTCCAAATCTTAAAAAAGGCTGTTTTCCAAGCGTCTAGCGGATTACTTCACTTGTGGTTCACCTCTCATATAAAAACTTTCCAACTCCGAGTGGGGTGCTATGAGATCAATGAGCACGTTCACCCTCTTAGATCTTTCCTTAAGTGTCAATCCCTTGTACCCAAATACTCATTCAAAAAGTGGGTTGAGCTATTGGACAATTTGAAACCCGAGCATATTAGATGGCGTTTGACTTGGCCTAAGATTGTGGAGGCTCGCATTAGGGGGGTTGAAGATAGTCCTATTCCCTTATTGGGATGTACCGGCCTTGTGGCGTATTACCCCATTCGAGTGGTGAGGCAATTTGGAGTTCTACAAGAGATACCACCGGATGTTTGTCCCGGGATCTTCTTATTCGATATGACACGAGGAAAGCTCACTAAGGAAACAAAGGAGTTGTATCGGGCCCGGATCAAGCTTATTCTTCACGCTTTGAAGAATTCCCCACTGCAACAAGTTGAATGGCCGGACTATTTGGACGACGAGATGAACGTTCACGGGGCCTCCAAGGATTATATCCAGAAGTTTAAGGAGTATCGCCAATCAACTGTCGAGCCATATGTACCCGAATGCGAATCTCCTCGGATTGAAGAGGTGGAGTCTTATGAACCAGAGTATATAGTACCTTACGTACCGGGAGTAGAGCCGTACATTCCCGAAGATCCAGAGCGGTGGTTATCGGAAGAAGGAGAAGACCCATATTTGTGGGATTCCGATGGATCGGAAGAACAAGAAGAGTGGAAGCGTCCCCGACTTGGATAGATCCATTCCCCCATTTAGATTTTACATATTTGTTATCTTTTAGATACTTTTGAACAATTTGGTTTGTAATGAATACATACTATTTCTTTTATGAGCATTTCATGCATACATATAGAAAAGTCAATTACCACGGATCAATGTCTCCAATCCTTTAATATTTCCCATACTGATTTGATATCCCGAAAACGGGTGAGTGATAAATACGAGGACTCGTAGCAAAACGTGCAAGTTAAGGATGGAACAAGAAGAGCTCGCACCTCGTGTGGGTAATCTGGAAAACCAAATGAATGTGATCGCCACAATGGTGGCGGAGATGAAGGCAATGATGATTGCAAGCCAGGGGAGATACCCCGTTGACCCTAATTCTCAAGCTCTGCTGGGGCCATCCGATAGGGCGAACGCTAATCCGGCGCCCGCCGCTAATCCAACTACGAATCCGGAGAGACCGCCTAAGGATCCCCCCATTGTGATTGACACTGAGAAAAAGGAGAAGCAAGTTCTCAAAATGGAAGAGGAAATTAAGAGGCTCGCTAAGATCGAAGAGTGTTTGGCAAGTCGGGGTTATGAACTCTCGAGGTTCGACAAGGTTGCACCATTCGAAAAGATAGAGGTTCCTGGCGATTACAAGGAACCGGACTTTGTGAGGAGATATAACGGGACCGGGTGTCCCAAGGCGCACTTGAAGTATTACTTGCGCCGAATGTCGCGATTCTCCGACAACATTCCACTCTTGGTTAACACTTTCCAGGAAAGCCTATGCGGGGCAGCCCTGGCGTGGTTCATTGAATTGGAGCCGGAGAGGCTCGCCGATTGGGATAAACGCGGCACGAGTTCCTTCGGCAATACAAGTTTAACACTTTGACCGCCCTAACTAGAGAGGACCTTTTAAGGACCGTAAAAGGAAAGAGCGAGGCCGTTCGCGCCTACGCCCAAAGATGGAGAGCGTTGGCTGTGCGGGTAAAGCCACCCGTCCCGGAAGAAGAACTAATAGACCTTTTTCTCAAGGCCCTTCCATTTGAATTTTTCGACAAGCTGAACACCTCTGGGTGTCGGACATTTGCACACCCGATCAAGGTGGCGGAGCGCCACGAGTGGGCATTAAGAGAAAAGAAGATACCCGAGGCGCCTTTCAAACGCCAATACCCTTTGAGAAGGGATAATAGGGAGCAAACGGGAGAAGTAGCCTTTGTCCCTAACCCGCCAAAGCCCCGAAATTTCTCTCCTTCAATTCCTACCCAAGGAACGTCCTCCTGGACCGCTTCCAAACCACCGGAATTCGGAAAGAAGAACCCAGTTGTTTTCACCCCACTACCCCGACCCTTATCCAAATTGTTACCCATGCTATTGGAGAATCGCTTAGTTGCTAAAGAGCCACCTAGAGCTCACCCGCCAAAATTTCCTGGGTATGATGAGACCTAGACGTGCGTATATCATATGGGAGAAAGGGGGCATAACGCGGACAACTGTCTCGCTCCGAAGTTCAAGGTGTAAGTATTGATCGACGGAAAAGTTACGGAGTTTGATAAAGCCGAACCGAATGTGCAGCAGAATCCGCTACCCGAGCATCGCGAGGTGAACGTGATTTTTGGAGGTGAAGAGGATGAGGTTACGGAATTCATAGCGGATATGGGTAAAATGCGGGATGTCTTGACATTGGCCTCGCAATACCCGGAAGGAGAGAGTATTTCCCGGGAGCAAAAAGAGGCTTGCTTGGAAAAATTGATTAGCTTAGGCGTCATAGGAAGAATGGAAAATGTCGCTTTCAAGGGGACCTACGTGGCGGTAGACATCTTTGTCCGAGGAGTTCGCGATGAAACCTACGAGGGGAGCTCTTTTGAAAATACCCTCGGGATATTTGATGAGCATCAAAGATGGTCAAGAAATTGAAGAGATAGACGAATATGAAGTCCGTCTGGATAAGGCCCGCCGATGCGATAGAAGATTTTTGCAGAAAGCCCTAGAGATGGGCGAAATAGTTGATAACTTGGGGGAAGATAGTGGTGGGTACAACTTTAAAGTGCTATATTCGGCGCCCCCGAGTTTCTTTGTTGACTCTGGAGATGTAGTCCCCGTTGGGTGGGGTGGAATGGATGACCCCGCAAGTGACGAATTTGTGGGAACGGTCGATGAAATTAAGAACCAAGCGGCTCCTCGGAATGAATAGGAGAATCGAGAGGTCGATATGCGACTTTCTAATCTGGAGACGCACATGCGTCATTTGACGACTATGGTAGCAGAATTATCGCAATTGATGGCCGGGAACAACGCCACGAGAATAGAAGAGAATATGCAGATTCTGGAGATACGGCGGACCATGGAGATACAGAATCGAAAGATCGCTCTACTGCAAGAGCAAGGAAATGACGTGTCGAGGAAAATGGATGAGTTGAAGGAGCCGATTACGCCACTTACTCAAGCAAGAAACGCCCCGCCTCAAGGTGCGAACCCGAGAGTGGTCTTCCGCACGAAGTATAATGGCGCTGGGTGTCCTCTAGCGCATATCTCATATTATCTCCGCCAAATGATTGGCCACCATGAAGATGATGAAACATTGATTCGGAATTTCGGACATAGTTTAACGGGCCCCGCACTAGCATGGTTTCAGTTAATTGACCTAGACCGGGTCCCGAGCCGGGAAGATTTATCAGAGCACTTCATGCGACACTTTGAAGCTGGAATCGGAGGTTATTTCACTAAGGCTAATCTGTTGAACATCCGAAAAGGTGAAGACGAGAGTTTTGAACTTTTCGCTAGGAGATGGAAGAAGCCATTGTGATGGTGCAACCGCCGCTGTCGGAGAGAGAAATGCTGGAGTTCGTATTGAAGTCTCTTCCGGCGGAATACTTTGATCGCATGTATGCATACACGTACTCATCGTTCCAAATCTGGTGGAAGTCGGCATGAGGATTGAAGGGATTATCCCGAGAATCAGAAGAGAAAGGCGAGAGGATCTCGGATGAAGAAAATGCCACGCGATAAGGCCCGGTCCGTAACATAACCCCGATGATGTTCATGAGGATGAAATGATTGGGATGGTAGATGCCCCAATTCGTTTTGTGATTGATTTGAACAAAGTTGATAGCTGGGAGTTAGAAGCTTCTAGTTCGGAAAAACCATCAACATCCGAATCACTACCGAGAAAAGATCATACCGGTGAGGATTAAATTACCTTTGTGGAAGAGTACAACTCAAAGGCGCTTTCGGGATTATGGAACGGGCGAGATTGACGCCATAATGAGATCCGGAAGATGTTATCCCCCGAGAGAAGCGGATTCCGAAAAAGAGAATCCCAACTGCGGAAGAGGTTGAGAAGTTGCAATCGGTCGTGAGGACCGGTGAATATGATGTCGTTGACCAACTGCGGAAGATGCCCGCACATATTTCCTTCTTGGATCTCTTCAAAAATTCTGAAAAGCACAATGATGCCCTTTTGAAAGTGCTGGATGAGGTGCATGTTCCAGAGACAATTAACGAAGTGCAATTGGGAGACTTTGTGGGTGCTTGTTGACACCTGAATTTTTAATCGGTTTTCCTTTAGTTTTATTTTCCAAAATTCACCAAAAATTCACAAAAAAAAATCAAAAAATCAAAAATCAATATTGGAAGCCTTGGCCAAACTTAAGGAACCAATTTGGAACAAAAAATAATTTTTCATATTTTTTCGCATTTTTTTTTTTAATATTGTCGAAAATAGCAAAATACTTGAAAAATTCATAAAAAATACTTTTCGAGGTCGCAAAAATACAAAAAAATGTCCAATATTTTTCTTTTAATTCCCTTTTAATATTGACCTCAAGAAAAATCAAAAATTGAGTTCAATTTTAGGTGTTTCTTCATAACGCCTAAGGTTGAATTTGCATAAAAAATACCAATTGAGTCTTTTTATTTGCAAATTTTGCACATTTTAGGTCTAGACATTCAATTGCAGTCCCTTTGAACTTCAATTTGATCAATTACACCCGCAATTGCGCCAATTGCACGAATTAGGCTAAATCCCCAAATTATTTGCAATTAAGTCCCTCAACTTGCCAATTTTTGAAATTAATCTTAATTGAGGGACTTTCGTAGCAAAATCGGACTGATCCCCTATGTTTTCATGTATTCTAAATCAACTGGAATGGGTCTCATGGTCCAATTTGATCAATTACACATCCAATTGAAGTTTTCCCCAGTTTGGGCAAATAGAAAAATTTGGGGTTTTTATGCAAATTGACATGAACTTTTGGGCAAAAACACATTCCTAGACAATATTCAGGCCCCCGAATCCAATTTTGAAGTTTAATTGCAAAAATCCCCACTCAATTTCAACTAATTTTGAAAATTTTGCAAAGGACCTTTACCGAACCGGTTCGGACCGGGTCGACCACCGGTCGGACCGGTCCAAACAAATGTCGTCTCCCCCACGAACACAAGCCATTTGCAGGTTTGAGCGCCGAGTTTCAATGGTCAAATTGAGGACCAATTCGTGCCTAATTGAACTAATTGGTTGAGGGCTTTTATTCTTCAGGGTTGAGAAGCGTCTCAATCCTCACCGGCGGCGAAGCCAATGCTCGCCGGAGACGGCCGGAATCGATGGTCAAAGGCGCCGGCGTCCGAAAAGTCAACGTTTCTCAAACCGTGTGAGATTCATGCTTGTTTGAGTTCGATTAAGGGTCTAACGGACGTTGACGGAATCACAACCGATTCCGTCACCGTCCGGCGACCAAAACGCGTGAGATTACCACGTGAGAGCTTCGGCCAACTCGAGCTCCCGTGCGCGCTCAAATTTGAAACCGGGTATAAAAGGCCAAGAAGATTCCCGGAGGCAAAGGGAGGTTCATTCGGTTCTTCTCGCAATGGAATAGAGATAGAGAGAGAGAGAAAGCTAGAGAGAAAAGGTCTCGCGGCCGCCATTGCCGCTCATCCAAGCTCGGATCGTGAATCGCCCGTCCGATTGATCTAAGCCTCCTCGAGCTGCGAAATCAAGTCCAGAAGCTCCATTGCACCTTCCGGAAGCGATCGCGACACTCCAATCAACCCGCGAGCTCCCGAATCGGTAAGTCAAATTTCGAAGTTCTCTCCCGCACAATCATGGCATCACACCCACACTTGCACGATCATTGAAATTAACGTGTGCGTTTTCATTTTTGAACCTCTCTGATCACTTCTACATCTCCATTTTGCATCGATTTTGCTTGAACCACGCGAGTCGAACCTCCAACCTTGTTCGGTCCGGCCGAACACCGGCCGAGCCATTCCTGCCCTCGCGAGCTCGATCGGAGCTCGAGGTAAGTCTCCCGAGCCTCTTATGATGCTTACCTATGAATAAATCACTCTGATTTGGCTTTGGTCTGTATATTTGAACTTCGCGATGTTGCTCTGTTCATAGCTCGTAGTTCGTGATTCGCTCGGTGAAATCACTTGATTTTTGGACATGATGATCTAGATGGTTAGGTGAGTCGATCCGCGGTGGTTTGGTGTCTTTCCGGCGAGATCTCACCGTTAGATCTCGCCGGAGGTTTTGCAGCCGTTCATTCAGTGTCGTCCGAAGGTAGACGACGAGCCGACGTGGCTCGGTCAAGTGGTCAAACATCCAGGTGTCACTCGTTCATTGGCCCAAGGTGTCGCCCGGATCCGCCTTGCCGTTGGCGCGAGAGAGGCGACTCGGCATAGATCCAACGGCCGAGATAATTAGGTAGGTTTGATTCTCAGCCGTTGGATCGCTTTTTCGTATTTTTTAGATAATTCGTATATTAGATAGAAGATAAAAATGGTGAAACGGCGCCGTTTTGGTTAGTGTTAGGCGACGTCGTTTAGCTTCGGAACGGATGAACGGCTCGGATTGAACCTAGGGTAGATCGTGACCGTCCAAGGTGTTGAATAATGCGGCGTCGTTTTGGTGTATGGTATCAGAAGCGTCGTCGTTTAGGCTTTAATAGGAACGAACGGCTCGGATCTTGTTTCACGTCTTAATCGTGACCGTTCGAGTTAATAGGTGATGCGACGCCGTTTTAGCATAGGGAAGCCGACGGCCCGAATTAGGTTTAAGTGAGATCGTGGCCGTTCATTTGATTAAGGAGGACGGCGTCGTTTTGAGTGTATAGACTAGGACGTCGTCGTTTCTTTTTAGGCGAAGATCGACGGCTGAGATCGATTCCAGGATTGATCTCGGCCGTCCATTTATTTCTTAGATTTCTGAATATTAGGAAATAGATTTAGAAAATCAAAAAAATATATAAAAATAGATACGGTGTCGTTTTAGGTATTGCGAGCGGGTCTGTATGCGGTCGGACCGGGTTGACCGGTCGTTGACCGGTTTGACCCGGTCCGGTTTATTAATAAAAAATAATAAAAAATAAAAAGAAATTTCCAAAAATCCAAAAAAATTATAAAAATACTTAGAAAATTCATAAAAATTCCCCGATTTTTATAAAAAATTTCTAAAAAATTTCTAGATCGATTCGGGACTCATAAAGTCTGGATCGAAAATTTTTGAGACTTCGAGGGTCGATTAATTTCGATCCGAAAAATTTCCAATATTTTTGAAAAATAAATAAAAATTCCAAAAAAATAGAAAAAATTAGAAAAATTCAAGAAAATCACAAAAAATGAGAAATGGCCACATTCAACTGGCCAAATCGACATTTTGTGATTTTCGGGTCCCAAACCCCAAAAAATGACCATTCTACCCTTCCGGGCCATTCGCCCCAAATTTTTACCCAAATCACCCCGACACCCAAATTTGATTTTTGTATGGGCCGATAGGGCCATTTTAGACATATTGAACCTTGATTGATTGATTTGATTGATTGCGATTATTTTGATTGCGCATTAATTTTTTTGATTGTGATTGATTAGGATAGAAAATTCCCATCCGCATGAAAACTTAGAATTGTTAGGGCCTACCTCACCCGATATTACATCTGTATGAATTCTTAGGTTAGAAAAACAATCAACATCGGTAACCGAAAGGGCGTCAAATATGAAATTTGGCGTAACCAAGTCCCCGAACCCAAAATCTCGGGTTTTCGCGGAACCGAACGGTTTCTCCCGACCGCTCGGTAAGGTTTTCCGATCGTACCTTCCAATAAATCGATCGGTGGCGACTCCAAAATTGCATGTACACATCGCACATGCCACCCGACCACACAAGGTCAATTCCGATATTTGAAAAATTTTACCCGACATCGCGATTCGAGTAATGGGTCTTGGGAGAGACCCGCGATCCCATAAAATATAATATATATAAAAGGGGGGATCGGCTCGTTAACCCTACTCGCCCCCGCCGGAACCTAAACGATCCGGACCGACCGGAGGAGGGTCGCGACAGATCGGCGACTCCACCGGGGACAAATTTAAGAGGATTTAAGCCGACAAAAATGTTGAGTGTTTTCTAACCCCGTTTTCTGCAGATGCTCTTGAAGGTGAGGTACGTCTAATAACAAAAAGTGTTAAATGTTGATGCGGATGGGAGTTATAAGGGGTAGCGTCTGTGCTAACCATTTTTTGATGCAGATATGGGGTTTTGGATTGTTTGTTTATTTATGCAAGTTTTGAAGCGGTGTTTTGAATATAAATTGTGTCGCATGTCTTGCATATTTCGAGGATCACGACACTACACACAAAAGCGCCTAAACCCAAGCCGCGAAATCACCTTTTAGGTCGCCATAGATAGGGATCGGTATGCGAAGCTCTTGTGTTTGATTGCACTTGGGTTGACCATATTTGATCCCGCTCGCTATGCAAGATTGATGGTCCTACCCACTTGTTGTTTGATTGCGCTTGTGGACGGCCCATCGATTTGTATAGCGGGAGCCTTTTTAGGTCCATACCCGAGCCTTTTTGATTTCTTTAGAGTTAAACCTCACCTGTCTCATGCGCATGTGAAATGGATGGTTGGTATACCTAAAACCAAAAACCAAAAAAGAGAGTAACATCGGTTGGTAAGGCTTTCTACCCTTTTTTTTATTTTGAACTTGTAAATTTAAATTTTGCATATCATACATTTTCATTACATATCATCACAATTTGTAAGATCGTTTAAGCGATCGGGGTTGAAAGTCAAATTTTCCTTTTTCGGATAGATGGCGCCCCAAAGTCGTGTTGATGTACCCGATGTATTCACATGGGAGCGGAGGACCATTCGACGCGAAGACCGAGTACCCGCTACATTCCGAGTTTTCGGATTTGTTCACGGACGAGAGCTCAACGGACGGAACCGCATCCGTAGCGAGAATTGCGATTATACCCGATGTGGACGATATTTGGAGCTCGAGCGCGAAAAGGAGAGAATTTGGGAGTTGGACATAAAATTGGCAAGAAAGCCACGTGCGACCAAGACGGCCCCAAAACACTCCTCGATCAAGAAGAAGGAAATCATCACCATATTCTCCGATGATGAAGAAGATATCAAGCTTCCCGAGATAGTAGATATTTCATCGGATGAGGATACCATTCCGACTGTCTAGATTAGTACGACTTTGGGGCATTTTCTAGGTTTCATTATATTTTGTACTTTCATCGGCATTTTTGTCCGAACATCTCTAGATATTATCGTGTTCTATCTCTTTCGACTTCATTAGACTTGTAAATTTCATGAGTTGTCAATTTGTGAGCGGCTTTCTACCCCGATTACGCTTAAACGATCCTAATCAAATTACATGCCATCTTTGGGTGAGATTTGGTCCATAATTACCCTATTTGGCTTATTTGGGTCAAGTGGGAGTAGTTGACCCTCATGTTACCAAAAGATGACATGGAATTTGGTTAGCACATTTGCATCACATTACATGCATATGCATATTAAACTCGTGGTAATTGACTTTAGGATCGTCATTTTTGCATTTTTAGATCATGGGGAATGGAGACATCAAAGTCATCCCAATACCGCGCAAGGAACTCGCTATATGGTGGGATCGCCTCGACATCGTCAACAAAGCCTATGTGGAAGGACGTTTGGGACGACTTGTAGATTTGATCAAAGTGGAATACCAACCGGCGCTCATTCAAGCACTAGCCAAGGCATGGGACGCGCGAACAATGACATTCAACTTTCGAGAATTGGAATTGACCCCTACGCTTGAGGAGTATACCGCTATTATCGGGGCCAAATTTGAAGAACGTATAGCTCAACCCCCTTTGGACATGGACTCCACTCGTTCGTTATCAAGTTTCCTTCGCCTTAAAACTTCGAAATTGAAAAAGTTTACAAGTCCAATTCCAACAAATTCACATTCTCGTTCCTTTTCGATAACTATTCCTCTCTACCCACCGAAACCGGTCATAAATCGGGAAAGGTGTTCATCTTGGCTTTCTTTGCATTCGTTCTATTCCCGACTTCTAGAACTACTTTTGACCCCTCCATAACCCATATAGCCGGACAAGCGTGTTGTCGCTGGGATTATTCGTACATGATCTTAGCTGAGACTTTTCTCTCCCCGAATCGTTCCAAATCTTCAAAAAAGGCCGCTTTCCAAGCGTCTAGCGGATTACTCCACTTGTGGTTTACCTCTCATATAAAAACTTTCCAACTCCGAGTGGGGTGTTATGAGATCAATGAGCACGTTCACCCTCTTAGATCCTTCCTTAAGTGTCAATCCCTTGTACCCAAATGCTCATTCAAAAAATGGGTTGAGCTATTGGACAATTTGAAACCCGAGCATATTAGATGGCGTTTGACTTGGCCCAAGATCGTAGAAGCTCGCATTTCGGGTATTGAAGATAACCCTATTCCCTTATTGGGATGTACCGGCGCCGTGGCGTATTACCCCATTCGAGTGGTGAGGCAATTTGGAGTTCTACAAGAGATACCACCGGATGTTTGTCTCGGGATTTTCTCATTTGATATGACACGAGGAAAGCTCACTAAGGAAACAAAGGAGTTGTATCGGGCCCGGATCAAGCTTATTCTTCATGCTTTGAAGAACTCCCCACTACAACAAGTTGAATGGCCGGACTATTTGGACGATGAGATGAACGTTCACGGGGCCTCCAAGGAGTATATCCGAAGTTTAAGGAATATCGTCAATCAACGGTCGAGCCATATGTACCCGAGTGCGTATCTCCTCGGATTGAAGAAGTGGAGTCATATGAGCCGGAGTACATAGTACCATATGTACCGGGAGTAGAACCGTACATTCCGGAGGATCCGGAGCAGTGGATGTCAGAAGAAGGAGAAGACCCATACTTGTGGGATTCCGGTGGATCAGAAGAGCAAGAAGAGTGGAAGCGTCCCCGACTTGGATAGATCCATTCCCCCATTTAGATTTTACATATTTGTTATCTTTTAGGTACTTTTGAACAATTTGGTTTGTAATAAATACATACTATTTCTTTTATGAGCATTTCATGCATACATATAGAAAAGTCAATTACCACGGATCAATGTCTCCAATCCTTTAATATTTCCCATACCGATTTGATATCCTGAAAACAGGTGAGCGATAAATACGAGGACTCGTAGTAAAACGCGCAAGTTAAGGATGGAACAAGAAGAGCTCGCACCTCGTGTGGGTAATCCGGGAGAATCAAATGAATGTGATCGCCACAATGGTGGCGGAGATGAAGGCAATGATGATTGCAAGCCGGGGGAGATACCCCGTTGACCCTAATTCTCAAGCTCCTGCGGGGCCATCCGATGGAGCAAACGCTAATCCGGCGCCCGCCGCTAATCCAACTCTGAATCCGGAGAGACCGCCTAAGGATCCCCCCATTGTGATTGACCTGGAGAAAAAGGAGAAGCAAGTTCTCAAAATGGAAGAGGAAATTAAGAGGCTCGCTAAGATCGAAGAGTGTTTGGCAAGTCGGGGTTATGAACTCTCGAGGTTCGACAAGGTTGCACCATTCGAAAAGATAGAGGTTCCCGCTGATTACAAGGAACCAGACTTTGTAAGAAGATATAATGGGATTTGGGTGTCCCAAGGCGCACTTGAAGTATTATCTCGCGCCGAATGTCGCAATTCTCGGACAACATTCCACTCTTGGTTAACACCTTCCAGGAAAGCCTATCTGGGGCAGCCCTGGCGTGGTTCATTGAATTGGAGCCGGAGAGGCTCGCCGATTGGGATAAACCGGGCAGACGAGTTCCTTCAAGCAATACAAGTTTAACACTTTGACCGCCCTAACTAGAGAGGACCTTTTAAGGACCGTAAAAGGAAAGAGCGAGGCCGTTCGCGCCTACGCCCGGTAGATGGAGAGCACCGGGCCGTGCGGGTAAAGCCGCCCATCCCGGAAGAAGAACTAATAGACCTTTTTCTCAAGGCCCTTCCATTTGAATTTTTCGACAAGCTGAACACCTCTCGGGTGTCGGACATTTGCGCACCCGATCAAGGTGGCGGAGCGTCATGAGTGGGCACCGAGAGAAAAGAAGATACCCGAGGCACCTTTCAAACGCCAATACCCTTTGAGAAGGGATAATAGGGAGCAAATCGGAGAAGTAGCCTTTGTCCCTAACCCGCCAAAGCCTAGAAATTTCTCGCCTTCAATTCCTACCCAAGGAACGTCCTCCTGGACCGCTTCCAAACCACCGGAATTCGGAAAGAAGAACCCAGTTATTTTCACCCCACTACCCCGACCCTTATCCAAATTGTTACCCATGCTTTTGGAGAATCGTTTAGTTGCAAAAGAGCCACCTCGAACTCACCCGCCAAAATTTCCCGGGTATGATGAGACCCGGACGTGCGTATACCATATGGGAGAAAGGGGGCATAACGCGGACAACCTGTCTCGCTCTGAAGTTCAAGGTGCAAGCATTGATCGACGGAAAAGTTCCGGAGTTTGATAAAGCCGAACCGAATGTGCAGCAGAACCCGCTACTCGAGCATCGCGAGGTGAACGCGATTTTTGGAGGTGAAGAGGATGAGGTTCTCGGAATTCATAGTGGACATGAGTAAAATGCGGGATATCTTGACATTGGCCTCGCAATATCCGGAAGGAGAGAGTATTTCCCGGGAGCAAAAAGAGGCTTGCTTGGAAAAATTAATTAGCTTGGGCGTCATAGGAAGAATGGAAAATGTCGCTTTCAAGGGGACCTACGTGGCGGTGGACATGTCTGTCCGAGGAGTTCACGATGAAACCTACGAGGGGAGCTGTTTTAAAAATACCCTCGGGATATTTGATGAGCATCAAAGATGGTCAAGAAATTGAAGAGATAGACGAATATGAGATTCGCCTGGACAAAGCACGCCGAGGCGATAGAAGATTTTTGCGTAAAGCCCTAGAGAGGGGCGGAATAGTTGATAACCTGGGGGAAGATAGTGGGGGTTACAACTTTAAGGTGTTGTATTCAGCACCCCCAAGCTTTTTTGTCGATTCTGGAGATATAGTCCCCGATGGGTGGGGTGGAATGGATGACCCGGTAAGCGATGAATTTGTGGGAACGATCGATGAAGTTAAGGACCAAGCGGCTCCTCGGAATGAACCGGAGAATCGAGAGGTCGATATGCGACTTTCTAATCTGAGACGCACATGCGTCATTTGACGACTATGGTAGCGGAATTATCGCAATTGATGGCCGGGAACAACGCCACGAGAATAGAAGAGAATATGCAGATTCGGAGATACGGCGGACCATGGAGACACGAATCGAAAGATCGCTCTACTGCAAGAGCAAGGAAATGACGTGTTGAGGAAAATGGATGAGTTGAAGGAGCTGATTACGCCACTCACCCAAGCGAGAAATGTCCCGCCTCAAGGCGCGAACCCGAGAGCGACCTTCCGTCACGAAGTATAATGGCGCCTGGGTGTCCTCTCGGCGCATATCTCATACTATCTCCGCCAAATGATTGGCCACCATGAAGATGATGAAACATTGATCCGGAATTTCGGACATAGTTTAACGGGCCGCGCTACCGGTATGGTTCCAATCAATTGACCTAGACCGGGTCCCGAGCCGGGAGGATTTATCGAACACTTCATACGACACTTTGAAGCTGGAATCGAGGTTATTTCACTAAGGCTAATCTGTTGAATATCCGGAAAGGGGAAGACGAGAGTTTTGAACTCTTCGCTAGGAGGTGGAAGAAACACGCCGTGATGGTGCAACCGCCGCCGTCGGAGAAGGAAATGCTGGAGTTCGTATCGAAGTCACTTCCGGCGAGAATACTTTGATCGCATGTATGCATACACGTACTCATCGTTCCAACATCCGGTGGAAATCGGCATGAGGATTGAAGGGATTATCCCGAGAATCGAAGAGAAAGGCGAGAGGGATTTCGATGAAGAAAATGCCACGCCGGGTAAGGCCGAGTCCGGGACATAACCCCGAGGATGTCCACGAGGACGAAATGATCGGGATGGTAGATACCCCGATTCGTTTCGTGATTGATTTGAACAAAGTTGATAGTTGGGAATTGGAAACTTCTAGTTCGGGAAAACCATCAACATCCGAATCACTACCAGAAAAGATCATACCGGTGAAGATTAAGTTGCCTTTGTGGAGGATTATAATTCAAGGGCGGTTCACTGGGATTATGGAACGGGAGAGATTGACGCCATAATGAGATCGGGAAGATGTTATCCCCCGAGAGAAGCGGATCCTGAAAAGAGAGTCCCAACCTGCGGAAGAGGTTGAAAAGTTGCAATCGGTCGTGAGGACCGGTGAATATGAGGTCGTTGACCAACTGCGGAAGATGCCCGCATGCATTTCCTTCTCGGATCTCTTCAAAAATTCTGAAAAGCACAAAGACGCCCTTTTGAAGGTGCTTGGATGAGGTGCATGTTCCGAAGACAATTAACGAAGTGCAATTGGGAGACTTTGTGGGTGCTATCCTTCCGAAGGACCAGATATCCTTCTCGGACGAAGACTTCCCGAAAGAAGGGCGGGTCCACAAGAAAGCCCTTTACATAGCCGTGAGGTGTCACGGAAAAGAGGTGCCTCACGTCTTGATTGATAATGGTTCCGCTTTCAACCTCGTGTCCACTAAGCACTTTGAGAAGCTTGGGGATCAATGAAGATTTTGTGAAGACATCCAAGGCCACCATCCGATCATTTGATGGAGTCTCCAAGAATGTTGTAGGAGAGATCGAATTGGACATTGTCATTGGACCGGTAACATTTTCTATACCGTTCCAAGTATTGGATATTCCAAGCGCCTTCACCTTGCTCCCGGGAAGACCGTGGATTCATTTGTCCGGAGCGGTACCTTCCTCTCTCGCATCAAAAGTTAAAATTTGTGGTCAAGGGTCGGTTGATCACCGTCCATGGCGAGACAGGACATCGGGCCGCTTTAAAAGGGATGGTTCCATACGTCGAACTCTCAAAAGAGGAGGAGCTGAGTTATCACACCTTCGACATTGTATCCGTCATGCATGTGTCACCGGTATGCAAAGGTGGCTATACCGAGCTTTCGAGACCCGCAACTATGGCGGGAAAAGTGCTACTCTCGAATGGATTTATTCCGGGTCTTGGATTAGAGAAATATGGTCGGGGAATCCGTAACCCTTTGAATTTGGGCTCAAATGACCACAAGGTTGGTCCCGGGTTATAATGGAATAGCGAAAAATAACATAGGACGAGGCCGAGGTCGAAACAATCGTTATGGAGACCGTGGACGCCGTGGACGCCAAGGTGGCCGTTTCATAGGTACCGATGTATGGAAAGCTAGAGGAAAAATGCTCCTAAACCCTTTATTCGAGGTATTCTCTAAGGGAGGCAAATGGCTGGAAGATGAAGACATCTCCGAGGATGCAGAGCCGGACTTATTCAACCCGTTCCTGGATAATCGGGTGAACGTGATAATTGAGTGGCTGGACGATAATTTCCCCACCCCCGAGTAAAAGGCTCTTTTCGAACTTTATCTTTTAATGCATTTTGATTACTGCATTTGCTTTAAAGCTTTTTGATGTTTTAGCACCCTTTGGGTCACATGTTGTGATCCGAGAAGTGCGATCTGTATTGTTCTTAGTTGCATCTATTAATGAAAAACATTTCAAATTTGATTACGGACATGTGGAGCAACGGATTAGTCCGATGATGACAATTGATTCTACCATGAAACTTGAGGCCCGATCCGCCATATGATCTTGAGTTTTAAATAACTTTTGAGAACCAGGATGTCCGGAAGATCGTGGACTAGTTCTCCTTTCCTTGTCTAAGAAAATTGAAATTTGAAAAATGTTTTCATAATAGAAATCATGCATCCTTTAATTTTATCGTCTTTGAATACTAACCTTTCATGGTGCATTTCGGGCATGTCATCCCACCCATACATAACAAGGTTAATATGTGACTCGGATCAGCTCGATGACTATGCATGCGAAGTTGATATAGACGAGGTTGATGTGAGCGATATCAAGAAAGAATGGGATTGTTTTGAAGAATCTAAACCCCCTATTTCTGAAGAACCCATCACTATTAATCTGGGAGATTCTGACTGCGTCAAGGAAGTGAAAATAGGAGGATACTTGTCCGCAGCAGATGTTTTAAGGATGACGGCGTTACTCAAGGAATATCAAGATATTTTCGCCCGGTCATATGCTGACATGCCGGGGCTAGATCGTGAAATTGTGGAGCATGCTCGCCCACCAATCCTTCTTGCACACCAGTAAATCAATCACCCCGGAAGGATGAATCCCGAATCGGCGGATAAGATCAAGGAAGAGGTCATGAAGCTCCTTAAAGTTGGATTTATCGAGGCTGTCCCATATGCTGATTGGGTCGCCAACATCGTACCGCTTAAGAAGAAGGATGGGAGAATTAGAATATGCGTGGATTATCGGGACTTGAACAAAGCTAGTCCCAAGGATGATTTTCCCCTACCGCACATTGATGTGCTCGTCGACGCATCTGCGGGTTTTGAATTGTTCTCCTTTATGGATGGATTCTCGGGATATAATCGGATTATGTTGAAGGAAGAAGATAAGATCAAGACCTCATTCACTACACAATGGGGAACTTTCTGCTACAAGGTAATGCCCTTCGGATTGAAAAATGCAGGTGCAACATATCAGAGGGCTATGGTGACCCTTTTTCATGACATGATACATAAGGAGATTGAGGTCTATGTGGATGATATGATTGCCAAGTCCAGACCTGGAGAAGACCATGTTAAAGTGCCGAAGAAGTTATTTGATCGATTAAGAAAGTATAAGCTCAAGTTGAATCCCGCGAAATGCGTATTTGGCGCAAGATCCGGAAAGCTGCTAGGATTTGTGGTGAGCAATCGTGGTATTGAAATTGACCCTTCCAAGATTAAAGCCATATGGGAAATAGGAACTCCTTCCACCGTTAAGGAAGTAAGGGGTCTATCGGGAAGGTTGAATTATATATCCAGATTCATATCCCAACCGTCGAAACGGCGAAACCCTTCTTCAAGTTGCTAAAGAAAGGTGCAAAGGTGAAATGGGATGCGGAATGCCAACAAGCATTTGAGAAGATCAACGAATACCCGGTACAACCTCCAAGTGTTGGTACCTCTTATCCCTAACGTTCCTTTAACTCTATATCGACGGTTAATGATGAATCCTTGGGGGCTTTACTTGCCCAAACTAACCCCAAGGATCGCAAAGAGCGAGCCATATATTATTTGAGCAAAAAGTTCACAACATTTGAAGTCAAATACCCAAAGCAATGGAAAGGACTTGCGTAGCATTGGTTTGGGTCCTCCACTGATTGAGGCAGATACACCGCATTATCATATAGAACCGGTCACCGAAAACGACCCTATCAAGTACCTTTTGGAGAAGCCAACATTG
Organism: Rhodamnia argentea; assembly: GCF_020921035.1. Taxonomy (NCBI): domain Eukaryota; kingdom Viridiplantae; phylum Streptophyta; class Magnoliopsida; order Myrtales; family Myrtaceae; genus Rhodamnia; species Rhodamnia argentea. The sequence continues at coordinate 71,444 of NW_025955878.1, forward strand.
TTGGGAAAGATGGCTAAATGGCAAATACCGCTTTCGTAGTTTGATATCAAAACCTCTCCCCGTAAGTCCGTCAAGGGAAGAGCAATTGCCGACATGCTAGCCGAGAATCCTCCTAAGGATGTTTTAGAGCGAAACAAAGAAGGTCAAATCCTGAATATATCGGAAGACAAATGGACAATGTACTTTGACGGTGCGGTGAACCTCACCGGATCGAGCACTGGGGCTTCGATATCCCCCGAAGATCAACATTATCCAGTTTCAGCCAAGTTGGTATTCCCCCGCACCAACAACATTTTCGAATATGAAGCTCGCATACTAGGATTACAATTGGCCATCTCACTAAAGGTGAAGAAGCTACCGGTATATGGAGATTCCATGCTAATCATTTTACAAACTCAAGGGGAGTGGAAGACAAAGGATCCCAAGCTTATTCCTTATCATAAGTACCTCGAGGAGATGATCCAACATTTTGAGGAGATCACTTTTGAATATCTCACGAGAACTCGAACCATTTTGCTGATGCTTTGGCCACATTATCAGCCATGTTACAAGTGCAAAATGGTCTTGAGATAGAGCCATTAAGGATTGATATTTTAGAGCAACCCGCATACCGCATGGTCATTGAAGAAGAACCCGACGAAGAACCGTGGTATCATGACATCAAGAATTACTTATCGAAGGGCGAGTTCCCAGTGAATGTCAACCGAAGATAAAAAGTACATAAGCAAGATGGCATCTAAATTTTTCCTCGGCGGACAGATCCTATACAAGAGATCCTTTGACTCGGTCCCGCCGAGGTGCGTGAATTCCAAAGAAGCAAATCTCATTATGAAAGAGATTCATGAAGGGGAATGTGGACCGCATATGAATGGCCACCTCCTCGCCAAGAAGATCATGAGACTCGGGTATTACCGGTTGACTATCGAGTCGGATTGCAACCAAGCATGTTAGATCCCGTCATCAATGCCGGGTATACGGCGACAGGATAAATGCGCCGCCAACCGAGCTACATCAAATGTCGAGCCATGGCCATTCTCGCATGTGGGGAATTGATATGATTGGCCCTATCAACCCAAAGGCCTCAAATGGACATCGCTTTATTTTGGTGGCTATTGACTACTTCACTAAATGGATTGAAGCCAGCTCATATGCCAATGTCACCGCGAATAGTGTGGCTAAGTTTATCAAGCGAGATATCATCTCAAGATATGGAGTGCCAAGAGCCATCATTACGCACAATGGCTCTAATCCGAATAACAAGGTTGTCGATCAACTATTGGAACAATTTAAGGTACGACACCTTAATTCTTCACCTTACCGCCCACAAATGAACGGAGTCGTGGAAGCGGCAAACAAGAACATCAAGAAGATATTGGCCAAAACTGCTGAGAAATATAGAGATTGGCATGAAAGATTGCCGTATGCTCTCATGGCCTACCGAACTTCCATTCGTACTTCAACCGGGGCAACTCCCTATTCTTTGGTATACGGTATGGAAGCGGTCCTACCGGTAGAGGTGGAAATCCCCTCTTTAAGGATCCTGTCTCAAATAGAACTCACAGAGGATGAGTGGGACCGGCAGAGACACGAACAATTGAATTTGATTGATGAAAGGCGATTAAGGGCTATCGTCATGGTCAAAGCTACCGGAAGAAGGTGGCCGAGCTTTTAACAAGAAGGTTAAGCCCAGAAATTTTGAAGCAGGGATGCTAGTTGTGAAGAAAATGCTTCCAAATGCACAACACCCAGGAGGCAAATTTATGCCAAATTATGAAGGCCCCTACGTGATTCAGAAAGTCTTATCCGGGGGAGCTCTTATACTTGTAAACATGGACGGAGAAGATTTGACAAGTCCAAGAAATGCGCACGCCGTGAAGAGATATTATCCTTGAAATAAAATTGAGCTTTGAGCGGTTGATGAGCAGATCTCGAGTCACATGAAAATTTTGCATTCGCATGACATTTGCATACATGCATTTGCATATATTCGTATTTTTGCAGGTGAATTGGGAATCATGAAGAACTTTGCATAGCAATTGATCAAAAGGGAAGTTATCTCGTTACTTTGGATCACGGATTTTGAATATCTTGGACTGATTGTTTCCTTTTGTTCTTTACGGGAAACGGGAGTCGACATCCGAAGGAGGTAGAAAGGAGTCGCTCCGGGAATTGAAATTTTGAATATTTTTAACTGATTGATTCCTTTTGTTTTTACGAGGAAATGGGAGTCGACATCCGAAGGAGGTAGAAAGGAGTCGCTCCGGGATTTGAAAATTTTGAATATCTTTAACTCGATTTGTTTCCTTTTATTTTTATAGGAAACGGGAGTCGACATCCGAAGGAGGTAGAAAGGAGTCGCTCCGGGATTTGAAATTTTTAAATATCTTGAAGCGATTGTTTCCTTTTGTTTTTACGGGGACAGAAGTCAATATTTGAAGAAGACAGTTTGAGGTTCTCCTCCTTTACAAAGTATTTTCATACACCGTCGTGCTTGAAATTAAGAAAAATTTGGATTTGCAAAGCAACAGAGCTTTTTCAAAGAAACATTCCTTTCAAATTTCAGAAACGTCTTTTGAATACCCTCTCAATGAAGATTTTTGCGAATGATGAATTTTTGATGAAATACCCCGAGTTTCTATAAAAGGGCATGCTTTGAAAGCTTTTCAAAAGAATGATCCTTCAAATGAGAAGAGGCAAGCATTGTCCTCAAACACGTCCCCGATACACTTGAGTGATGAGTGAGAGTGATGGAGCGAAAGAGCTTAATTTTGAGACGTAGGGATCATTCGCGGTGATTACATGGATTGAAATGATGAAAGGCATTTCCATTTCAAAATTATCCATACACATTTATATCCCTTGATAACCAATCGAGCCAAAAGGGGGAATTTTATGAATATAACCCTGTCAAGAACCACCCCACACGGGGCATGTTTGGGGGTTCATTGGATGATTCCTTGGAGAAAAGATCGGGTAAGACTTTATTGTGCTAACTTTGCATCAATCTTTTGGTGATAGCTTCAGGGGATTTCTAGCAAAGACTCGGGACACCTCAAAGTGAAGAAAAGTACTCGCATTTCTATATCCCCAAACACTTACCCTTTGAAGAGCCAATTTGAACCTTTGAATATTCGCTTCTAAACCCTTATTGGTGATCACCCTCCCCACACTTGGGGCAAGCAAAGGAATTACCGGCAATAAGTCAAAATGCATAATTTGGAAAAATTCTTGATACTGGTCTCAAAAGAGCCGGTCAGTGCAAAAATGATGAAGAATGAAAGGGCTAGAAAAAGCAAAGTGCCTGGTAAAAGCAAGGCCAAAGCCCATGAAAAGAGCATCCCGAAAAGGGGCAAATTCTAAAAAAAATCATCAAGATGAAAAGAGGAAAATCCTCAAAATCATTGAAGAAAGAACGATTATGAATCTATTGCAAAAAGCAAATGCATGCTGGAAGAATGTTAAGGTGATCACCAAAGTTCACCCCTCTTTTGAAAATATGGCCATTCTTAAAGAGCCCACCTTAAGCCAAGATACAACCTGTTACCAAGACTTTTCTGATCTAAGAGGTGTTTCAGGTTGATGCGAGAGATCACACAGAAGCTACCGCTTAAAGAGGTAAGTACAATCCTGTCTTATCGAGTCTTCGGGGTTCTTGACTTGTAGACCGAAGAAGCTATTTCGATCAAAATTCATTTCTAAACCTCAAAATGAATATCCATTGATAAGCCTTTGACCTCGGCCCGAATTACGGTCCCTTTTAAAATGCCTTCTCCGATTAGTCGATTGTAAGCATCTCGAATGATCCCGAAACCTCAAGGTTAGGTTTTACGTGGAGCAGATTCGAATTTTAAGAAAAGCCTTTCCAAAATGGTGAGAAGCCCTCTTGGATGAAGGAAAACCCTTTTGGAAAAATTTTAAGACAACCTTTTTGTAGAACACTCGGGATGTGTCATTCGGAATCCATCCTCGTAAAAATTTGAAATTGTGATTGGATACATTTCTTTCGCAACTACACTTTGAAAACTTGTCTGGAATTCTTAAGTTTCTCCCCGGAATTTAAAATTGTCATTCTAATGATATTTGACTCAACTTTCTGCAGGTTCCCTGGTGATCCCAAATTCTCGGAAAAGTTGCATTTTAAAATTTGATTAACTTGGATTCTCTGCAGGTCTTTTGGCATCCCCGTGTCCTCGGATTCTCAACTTTGAAAATTTGAAATAGGGTTTGAGCTCTGTAGGTACACTAGTCAACCTAGGTCCTCGGATGGCACCCTCTCGGACGGTTAGTAGTTGGAGAGACAAAAACCGATCTCGCTTATTTGAAAATTTGAAATAGGGTTTGAGCTCGTAGGTACACTAGTCAACCTAGGTCCTCGGATGGCACCCTCTCGGACGGTTAGTAGCTGGAGAGACGAAAACCGATCTCGCTTATTTGAAAATTTGAAATAGGGTTTGAGCTCGTAGGTACACTAGTCAACCTAGGTCCTCGGGATGGCACCCTCTCGGACGGTTAGTAGCTGGAGAGACGAAAACCGATCCGCTTTTTAGATGGTGAGTCCCCGCATGGAGGATAGCCAATCTCTTTTAAATAGGTGAAACCCCTTTGTTACAAGGGTGAACCTCCCCATCGACGGTTAGTAGCTGGAGAGACGAAAGCCGATCTCGCTTTTTCGATGGTGAGTCCCCGCATGGAGGATAGCCAATCGCTTTTAAATAGGTGAAACCCCTTTGTTACAAGGGTGAACCTCCCCTCTCCACGGTTAGTAGCTGGAGAGACGAAAGCCGATCCGCTTTTTCGATGGTGAGTCCCCGCATGGAGGATAGCCAATCGCTTTTAAATAGGTGAAACCCCTTTGTTACAAGGGTGAACCTCCCCCTCAGACGGTTAGTAGCTGGAGAGACGAAAACCGATCTCGCTTTTTAGATGGTGAGTCCCCGCATGGAGGATAGCCAATCTCTTTTAAATAGGTGAAACCCCTTTGTTACAAGGGTGAACCTCCCCCTCGACGGTTAGTAGCTGGAGAGACGAAAACCGATCTGCTTTTTAGATGGTGAGTCCCCGCATGGAGGATAGCCAATCTCTTTTAAATAGGTGAAACCCCTTTGTTACAAGGGTGAACCTCCCTTTCAGACGGTGAGTAGTTGGAGAGACGAAAGCCGATCTGCCCCCTTTTTTAAAATGATGAATCCCTAGTGGATAGTCAAACCCATTTTAAATAGGTGAAACCCCTTTGTTACAAGGGTGAACCTTCCCCACAAATCTTCAAACCACCACTCGACATCATACGGACGCCGACCATTGCAAATCTCGTCGCGCCATTCACGAGTAATTCCATGCACTGAATTTTTCAACCTCAGATCAACAAATCTCAAACCATAGACAGGTGAGCTACGGGTAAGTCTCTCTCTCTTCTCATCTCTCTTTCACATGAAATGAGCATAAATTGGAAATAATTCCCCACGGAGTTAGAGCTTAAACCGCAAAGGTAAAGCAATTTGATGTCAAGACTTATTTTCTTTAGATTTTTCCCCAGCAGAGTCGACAAAAGATCTAGGTGTCACCTTGTCTTTGAAAGCAACCTCTAACCAAGATTACTTTCAAAGAGGAGCAGTTGTTGACACCCGAATTTTTAGTCGGTTTTCTTTAGTTTTATTTTCCAAAATTCATTAAAAATTCACAAAAAAATAAAAATTGAAAAATCAACATTGGAAGCCTTGGCCAAGCATAAGGAACCAATTTGGAACAAAAAAATAATTTTTCATATTTTTCACATTTTTTTTAATATTTTCGAAAATAGGAAAAATCTTTGAAAAATCATAAAAAATACTTTTCGAAGTCACCAAAATACACAAAAATATCCAATATTTTTATTTTAATTCCCTTTTCATATTGACTTCAAGAAAAATCAAAAATTAAGTTCAATTTTAGGTGTTCCTTTATAACGCTTAAGGTTGAATTTTCATAAAAAAATACAAATTGAGTCATTTTATTTGCAATTTTTGCACATTTTAAGTCTAGACATTCAATTGCAGTCCCTTTGAGCTTCAATTTGATTAATTGCACCCTCAATTGCACGAATTGCGCGAATTAGACAAAAATCCCCAAATTATTTGCAATTTAGTCCCTCAATTTGCCAATTTTTGAAATTACTTTTAATTGAGGGACTAACATGGTAAAATTGGACTGGCACCCTATGTTTTCACACATTCTGAATCAATTGGCATAGGTCTCATGGTCCAAATTGATCAAATTGACATCCAATTGAACTATTCCCCAATTTGGGCAAATTGAAAAATTTGGGGTTTTTGTGCAAATTGACAAGAACTTTTGGGCAAAACCACTTTTTTAGATAATATTCAGACCCCGAGTTCAATTTTGAAGTTTAATTACAAAAATTCCCAGCCAATTTTGTTTAATTTTGAAAATGGTGAGGAATTTATTGTCCAGGAACCGGTTCGGACCGGTCTGACCGCCGGTCGGACCGGTCAAACCGGTCCAAACAATATCGTCTTCTTCCTTAAGGCATTTGCGCGCATGAACAGTGTTTGGCCGAGATTCAAAGATCAAATTGACAAGCCAATTGATGGTAATCGGAGCAATTAACTTAGGCGTTTTGTTCCCCAGGATGATATGCGTCGATTGGATCAAGCATCAAGGTCAATGGCCGCCGGAGGAGCTCCGGCGAGCCGATCAAAGTCACGGCGGCTTGAAAAGTCAACGTGAACAAACCAGGGCTCAATTAGTGTGCATTCTTAGTCGACGGAGGGCCAAACGGACGTTGACGGAATCATAACCGATTCCGTCACCGTCCGGTGACCAAAAGCCACGTGATCAACACGTGATCGCATCACCGACTCACACATCCATGTGCGCCCAAAATTCAAAGTCGAGCATAAATAGCCAAGAACGTTCGCGAAGAAAGGGGGGTTCATTTTGGCTCGCGCAGCAACGGAATAGAGAGAAAAAGAGAGAACGAGTAGAGAGAGAAGCTCCCGTGAGCCTCGTTGTCGTCCATTGGAGCTTAGATCGAGCATCGATCGTGAGACCAATCGAAGCTATTTCGAGCTGCCAAATCACTTTCGGAAGTTCCCTGGCATCCGGGAGAAGCGATCGCACTCGTTCGATTGGCTCCGGATCTCCAAACCAGGTGAGTTGAACTTCGATTCTCCTCACCGTGCGATCATGGCATCTTCATATCCCGAGCATGATTTGTGAAATTATTGTGTGCCTTTTGATGCCCGAACCTCACTAACCTTGATCGCATCTCATTCGTGCATTGATTCAACGCTATAACCTCGAGTCGAACCTCCATCATAGCTCGGTTTGGCCGAACACCGGCCAGACCTTTCTAGCCGTCGCGAGTCCAATCGGGACTCGAGGTAAGTCTTCTTACCCCTTCTTTTGGCTTCTGTGTGATGTAATTTGATTGTTGTGTTGTATATTGCTCGATTGAAGTTCTGAATGCCGTGATCGTGTGTGAGATGATTCTCGCGATTACGTGAACGAAGTTGCTTGATCTTTGAATATGTTGGTCTAGAGGTTAAATCGAGTCGTTTGGCGTTGGTTTGGTGTCATTCCGGCGAGATCTCGCCGTTGGATCTCGCCGGAGAGTGTCGGCCGTCCATTGCCGTGTCGTCGCGAGGAAGAAGATGATGCAGACGTGGCGGTCAACAGGTCAACTAGCTTAGGTGTCGTCCTGTGGTTGGTCCAACTCACATCCGAGTCGGCTCGGCCGTTGGCACGAGCGAGCCGACTCGGATCCGATCGGACGGCCGAGATAAATCGAGGAGTTTGATTCTCAGCCGTCAGATCTCCCTTTTAATTTCGGATATTAGATATATTAGGTGAATAATCCAATAAGTACTAAACGGTGTCGTTTTAGTTAGGATCTCGGCGACGTCGTTTAGGACAGATAGGGAGTGAACGGCCACGATTACATCTAGGATTAATCGTAGCCGTTCAAGGTTTTAGATGGTGCGGCGTCGTTTCGTCTTTAGATAGGTTTGACGGTCCGGATTAAGTCTAGGATTGATCGTGGCCGTCCGTGCATTTACCTCATACGATGTCGTTTTGGTCTAGACGAGTTGACGGTTCAGATTAGATTTTAGTTCGGATCGTGGCCGTTTGTTTCAACACTAGATGCGACGTCGTTTTAGAGTAATCGGCCGATACGTCGTCGTTTCATTTAGGCGAGTATCGACGGCTGAGATCGATTCCGGGATCGATCTCGGCCGCCCTTTATTTTCTTTTATAATTTCGAATATTAGAAAATAATTTTAGAAAAACCAAAAATAAATAGTATAAATAGGAACGGTGCCGTTTTGTGTGTCACGGATGAGTTCGAGCGGTCGGACCGGGTTGACCGGTCGTTGACCGGGTTGACCCGGTCCGGTTTATTAATAAAAAAATAATAAATAATAAAAAGAAATTTCCAAAAAAATCCAAAAAAATTGTAAAAATACTTAGAAAATTCATAAAAATTCCCCGATTTTCATAAAAAATTTCTAAAACTTTCTAGATCGATTCGGGACTCATAAAGTCTGGATCGAAAATGTTTGAGACTTCGAGGGTCGATTAATTTCGATCCGGAAAATTTCCAATATTTTTGAAAAATAAATAAAAATTCCAAAAATTAGAAAAATTCAAGAAAATCACAAAAAATGAGAAATGGCCACATTCAACTGGCAAATCGAAATTTTGTGATTTTCGGGTCCCGAACCCCAAAAAATGACCATTCTACCCTTCCGGGCCATTCGCCCCAAATTTTTACCCAAATTACCCCGACACCCAAATTTGATTTTTGTATGGGCCGATAGGGCCATTTTAGACATATTGAACCTTGATTGATTGATTTGATTGATTGCGATTATTTTGATTGCGCATTAATTTTTCTGATTGTAATTGATTATGATAGAAAATTCCCATCCGCATGAAAACTTAGAATCGTTAGGGCCTACCTCACCCGATATTACATCCGCATGAATTCGTAGGTTAGAAAAACAATCAACATCGGTAACCGAAAGGGCGTCAAATATGAAATTTGGCGTAACCAAGTCCCCGGACCCAAAATCTCTGGTTTTCGCGGAACCGAACGGTTTCTCCCGATCGCTCGGTAAGGTCTTCCGATCATACCTTCCAATAAATCGATCGGTGGCGACTCCAAAATTGCATGTACATATCGCACATGCCACCCGACCACACAAGGTCAATTCCGATATTTGAAAAATTTTACCCGACATCGCGATTCGAGTAATGGGTCTTGGGAGAGACCCGCGATCCCATAAAATATAATATATATAAAAGGGGGGATCGGCTCGTTAACCCTACTCGCCCCCGCCGAAACCTAAACGATCCGGACCGACGGAGAGGGTCGCGACAGGCGATAGAAGGTTTTTGCAAAGGGCCCTAGAGAGGGGCGAGATAGTGAATAATCTTGGAGAAGATAGTGGTGGC
>NW_025955879.1:0-74616 GCF_020921035.1 Rhodamnia argentea
CGCAAGTGACGAATTTGTGGGAACGGTCGATGAAATTAAGGACCAAGCGGCTCCTCGGAATGAACAGGGGAGAATCGAGAGGTCGATGTTGACACACCGAATTTTTAATCGGTTTTCTTTAGTTTTATTTTCCAAAATTCATTAAAAATTCACAAAAAATTAAAAAATTATAAAATCAACATTGGAAGCCTTGGCCAAGCATAAGGAACCAATTTGGAACAAAAAATAATTTTTCATGTTTTTCGCATTTTTTTAATATTTTCGAAAATAGGAAAATACTTGAAAAATCATAAAAAATACTTTTCGAGGTCACAAAAATACAGAAAAATGTTCAATATTTTTCTTTTAATTCCTTTTTCATATTGACCTCAAGAAAAATCAAAAATTGAGTTCAATTTTAGGTGTTTCTTCATAATGCCTAAGGTTGAATTTGCATAAAAAATACCAATTGAGTCTTTTTATTTGCAAATTTTGCACATTTTAGGTCTAGACATTCAATTGCAGTCCCTTTAAACTTCAATTTGATCAATTGCACCCTCAATTGCACCAATTAGGCCAAATCCCCAAATTATTTGCAATTTAGTCCCTCAATCGGCCAATTTTCGAAATTACTTTTAATTAAGGGACTATCTTGGTAAAATTGGACTGTCACCCTATGTTTTCATACATTTAGAATTGATTGGAATGGGTCTCATGGTCCAATTTGGTCAAATTGACACTCAATTGAACTTTTCCCTAATTTGGGCAAATTGAAAATTTTGGGGTTTTCATAGAAATTGAGGTGAAATTTTGGGCAAAAACACATTTCTAGATAATATCCAGGCCCTAGAATCCAATTTTAAGGTTTAATTGCAAAAATTCCCACTTGATTTCGATTAATTTCGAAAATTCTATGGAAATTAATGCCTGAACAGGTTCGGACCGGTCGACACGCCGGTCGGACCGGTCGAACCGGTCCCAAGACAAATATCATCTTCTTCCTCGAGCCTGTGACGTTTTGCAGATTTGAAGGCTAATTTTGACGATCAAATTGGACATTCAATTGGCTATAATTGGATCAATTCGGGAGGCGTTTTGTTCTTCAAGACAAGACACGCCGATTGCCACGGCGGCTCGGCCAATGGCCGCCGGAAGTCGTCGCAATCGCCGGTCAAAGGCGCCGGCGTCCGAAAGTCAATATTTTCAAGCTTAAGTGCAATTTGTGCTCGTTTTAGGCTCAACGGACTTCTAACGAGACTTGGACGGAATCGTGATGATTCCGTCATCGTCCGGCGGGCCGTTTGGCATGTGATTAGCACGTGAGGACGTCGCCAACTCAAGCTCCCGAACGCGCATTTTCAAAAATTGGTATAAATAGGCAAGAAGATTCTCGAACTAAAGGAGGCTCATTCGTGCTCGTCCATTACCGGACTAGAGAGAGAAAGAGAGAGAAGAGAGAGAGAGACGCTCTCGCGAGCATCGACGCCGCCTCGTCGGAGCTCGACCGTGAGAGGCTCATTCGGCCAATCCGAGACCGCCGCGAGCTTCAAACCACTTCTCGAAGTTCGCCCGAAGATCAAGGGAAGCAATCGCGCCGTCCGAATCAACCCGCAACGCCTTAAAACGGTGAGTCCACTTCCCAATTATCTCCTTTGTGCATCCATGGCACCTCACTGTGCGAACCTGATTCTTGAAATTAAAGTGTGCGTTTCCATCCTTGAACTTCACCGACCTTGCTCGCACCTTCCTTCTCGCATCGATCTCGCTTCGAAAACCCGAGTCGAACCTCAAATCTATTGCGATCCGGCCGGACTTTGGCCATACGAATCCATCAACTGCGGGTTCAATCCGAACCCGAGGTAAGTGTTCTTAACTCACTCGAAGTGTGTCTCAAGCTCTAATTCGATAGTTATGCTCGATAATACTTGATTGAAGCTTGAGATGCCGTGATCGTATATGGTTTATTTCTCACGATTTAGCCGTGGAAATGGTTTGATTCTTTGATATGTTGATATAGAGATTAGATCGAGTCGATCGGCGGTGGTTTTGCGCCGATCCGGCGAGATCTCACCGTTGGATCTCGCCGGAAGCTTTCTGGCCGTCCGTTTAGGCGTCGTCGAGAGGTAAGAGACGAAGATGACGTGGCGTAGTCAATAGGTCAAAGTCCGACGTGTCGCGCTGTGGTTGGTCCATGCTTTGTCGCCGACTCGGCTGACGAGCCGCGAATAAGCCGAGTCGGCCTTGATCCGACGGCCGGGATTATTAGATGAGTTTGATTTGGGGCCGTCGGATCCGATTTTTGTATTTTAGATATTAGATATATTAGACAGAAAATAAGAAAAAATCGAAACGGTGCCGTTTAGGGTATAGGTGAATACGTCGTCGTTTTGAGCGTAAGGCGGAGTAAACGGTCGGGATTAAGTCTAGGTTAGATCATGGCCGTCCATTCAATTAATGGATGCGGCGTCGTTCGGAGGATAATATCAAATGCGTCGTCGTTTTTGGCTTTAGATAGAATGGACGGCCCGGATCGAGTTTAGTTTCAATCGTGGCCGTTGATACATTCAAATGATACGGTGTCGTTTTAGCCTAAGCGAGTCGACGGCTAGGATCGTGTCTGAGTGTGTAATCGTGGCCGTTCATCTATTGCTAGATGCGACGTCGTTTTACGGTAATAGGTCGAAGTGCCGTCGTTTCATTTAGGCGTGGATCGACGGCTGAGATTGATCCGGGAATTGATCTCGGCCGTCCATCATTTTTGTTATATTCAGAATATAGGAAAATAGTTTAGAAAATTACAAAAATAATAGAATAATAGCATACGGCACCGTTTTAGGCGTAGATTGGGTCTGTGTTCGGTCTGGACCGGGTTGACCGGTCGTTGACTGGGTTGACCCGGTCCGGTTTAATAATAAAAAAAATAATAATAAAAAATAATAAAAAAAAAAAAAAGAAATTTCCAAAAATCCAAAAAAAATTGTAAAAATACTTAGAAAATTCATAAAAATTCCCCGATTTTCATAAAAAATTTCTAAAAATTTGTAGATCGATTCGGGACTCATAAAGTCTGGATCGAAAATTTTTGAGACTTCGAGGGTCGATTAATTTCGATCCGGAAAATTTCCGATATTTTTGAAAAATAAATAAAAATTCCAAAAAAATAGAAAAAATTAGAAAAATTCCATAAAATCACAAAAAATGGGAAATGGTCACATTCAACTGGCCCGACCCTAATTTTGTGATTTTTGGGTCCCAAACTCCCAAAATTGACCATTCTACCCTTCCGGGCCTTCCGCCCCAAATTTTTACCAAATCACCCCGATACCCAAAATTGATTTTTGTGTGGGCCGATAGGGCCATTTTAGACATATCAAACCTTGATTGATTGATTTGATTGCTTGTAATGATTTTGATTGCGCATTAATTCCTCGATTGTGATTGATTAGGATAGAAAATTCCCATCTCGCATGAATACTCGATTTTTTAGGACCTACCTCATCCGATATCGTATCCGCATGAAATCTTAGGTTAGAAAAACAATCAACATCGGTAACCGAAAGGGCGTCAAATATGAAACTTGGCGTAACCAAATCCCCGGACCCAAAATCTCCGGTTTTCGCGGAACCGAACGGTTTCTCCCGACCGCTCGGTAAGGTTTTCCGATCGTACCTTCCAATAAATCGATCGGTGGCGACTCCAAATTGCATGTACATCTCGCACATGCCACTTGACCACACAAGGTCAATTTCGATATTTGAAAAATTTTATCCGACATCGCGATTCGAGTAATGGGTCTTGGGAGAGACTCGCGATCCCCCATATGTACATGTCTATAAAAGGAGGGGATCGGCTCGTTAGCCCTATTCCACCCCCGGGAAGGAAATTTCCGGGAGGGTCGCGACAGATTGGTGTTGACACCCGAATTTTTAGTCAGTTTTCCTTTAGTTTTATTTTCCAAAATTCATTAAAAAATTCACAAAAAATCAAAAAATTAAAAAATCAACATTGGAAGCCTTGGCCAAGCTTAAGGAACCAATTTGGAACAAAAAATAATTTTTCATATTTTTCACTTTTTTTTAATATTTTCGGAAAATAAGAAAATACTTGAAAAATCATAAAAAATACTTTTCGAGGTCACAAAAATACAGAAAAATGTCCAATATTTCTCTTTTAATTCCCTTTCTATATTGATCTCAAGAAAAATTGAAAATTGAGTTCAATTTTAGGTGTTTCTTCACAATGCCTAAGGTTGAATTTGCACAAAAAATACCAATTGAGTCTTTTTATTTGTAATTTTTGCACATTTTAAGTCTAGACATTCAATTGTGGTCCCTTTGAACTTCAATTTGATCAATTGCACCCTAAATTGCGCGAATTGCACAAATTAGGCAAAATCCCCAAATTATTTGCAATTAAGTCCCTCAACTTTGCAATTTTTGAAATTACTCTCAATTGAGCAATTTTCTATACACAATTGGATCACCCCTGGGGTTTTAACACATTCTGAATCTATTGGCATAGGTCTCATAGTCCAATTTTATCAATTAGACGTCCAATTGAGTTTTTCCCCAATTTGCCGATTTAGAAAAATTTGGGGTTTTCATATAAATTGATGGGAAATTTTGGGCAAAAACACATTTCTAGATAATATCTAGGCCCCTGAGTCCAATTTTGAGGTTTAATTGCAAAAATTCCCAGCCAAATTTGTTTAATTTTGAAAATTGCGTGAAGTTTACCGTCTCGAGCAGGTTCGAGGCCAGGTCGACCGCCGGTCGGACCGACCGGACCGGTCCGGAATAGTGCATCGTCTTCCTCGGAACACCTGCGCACATGAACAGTACCTGGATGAATTTCAATGAACAAATTGGCCATGCAATCGATGATAATTGTGTCAATTAACCGGGCGTTTTGTTCCTCGGGTAAATATGCGTCGATTAAGCCAAACTCCGAGGACAATGGCCGCCGGAAGAGCTCCGGCGAGCCGGTCAAAGCTGCGGCAACGTGAAAAAGTCAACAATCTGCAAACCCAGCTCAATTCGCGTGCAATTGGCGTTGCCGGATTGCCAACGGAGCTGGACGGAATCCTATTCCGTTCCGGTCTCCGTCCAACTCACTTCGCACGCTTGGGCACGTGCGAAGTGAGTCGGTGAATCATCACCGTGCGCGCCCAAAATTCAAAATGCGAGTATAAATAGCAAAGGGAGAATTCTAGAAGAGGGGGGGCTGATTCGCTCGCACAACCAACAGAAAAGAGAGAGAAAGAGAGAGCGAGTAGTGAGAGAAGTGCTAGAGAGCCTCACCGTAGCTCGCCGGAGCTTGTTACGCAAATCGGTTGTCCGGCCAATCCAGGCCACTCCAAGCCGTGAAACCACTTCCCGGAGCTCGCACGAAGATCAAGGAAGCGATCGCTTCACCTGAATCGGCTTGAGACATCCAGAATCGGTAAGTCGACTTCAAAAGCTTCATTCTGCACATCTATGGCATCACACTCACACCTGCACGATTATTGAAATTAGCATGTGCGTTTCCATCCTTGAACCTCTCTGACCATGATCGCATCCTTTTTCTGCATTGATTTCGCCCGAGTCACCTGAATCAAACCTCCAACATTCCGCGGTTCGGCCGATCTTCGGCCAGGCAAATCTGGCAACTCCGGGCTCGATCGGAGCCTGAGGTGAGTATCCTCAACTCGATTTATGGATGTATGAAGCTTGGATTTGATTGTTATGCTCTGTATTTCGCGATTGATATTCAGAATGCCGTGATTGTGCGTAGCTCGATTCCTATGATTTAGCCGTTGAAATTGTTTGATCTTAGAGTATGTTAATCTGGATGTAAAAACAAGTAGATTGGCGTTGGTTTGAGGTTGATCGCCGAGGTTTCACCGTTGGATCTCGCCGGGAAACCTCGGCCGTTCGTCGCGTCGTCGAGAGGTTGAAGACGACGATGCTTACGTGTCGGGTCAACAAGTCGGCGTCCTAGGTGTCGTTCGGTGATAGGTCCGAGTTCATGCCGAGGTGGCTTGGTCGTTGGCGCGAATGGTCCCGATCGGCTTTGATCCAACGGTGGGGAAAATTAGATAGGTTTAATTTCGGGCCGTTGGATCCATTTTTTTGGTGTTTTTTAGATATTTTGTATATAAGATAGAAATAAAAAATGAAGAAACGTCGTCGTCTAGGTCATTAAGAAGGCGACGTCGTTCGGAGTAAAGGGGCCAAATGCGTCGTCGTTTTGTTCTTCGTATGGAATGGATGGCCGAGATTGAGTCCGGTTTAGATCCGGCCGTCCGTGCTCATAGTTGATTCGGCGTCGTTTTAGCGAGAGACGAACGAACGGCCGAGATTAGATCTAGGTTAGATCGTGGCCGTCCGTGCTTTTAATTGGTACTACGTCGTTTTAGTCCGAGTAGGACGAACGGCTTAGATTAGATTTTAGTTCGGATCGTGGCCGTTTATTTCAATACCCGGCGGCGTCGTTTTTGAGTACGAAGGCTAGAACGTCGCCGTTTTGTCCGAGAGAAGGAGTCGACGGCTGAGATTGATCCAGGAGTTGATCTCATTGTCCGGTTCTATTTTAGTATATTCGAATATTAGGAATAGATATTAGAAAATCGAAAATAAATAGAAAATGCATATGCGGTGTCGTTTTGGTGTTGTAGGCGGGTTTGTGAGCGGTCGGACCGGGTTGACCGGTCGTTGACCGGGTTGACCCGGTCCGGTTTAATAATAAAAAAATAATAAAAAATAAAAAGAAAATTTCCAAAAATCCAAAAAAAATTGTAAAAATACTTAGAAAATTCATAAAAATTCCCAGATTTTCATAAAAAATTTTCTAAAATTTGTAGATCGATTCGGGACTCATAAAGTCTGGATCGAAAATTTTTGAGACTTCGAGGGTCGATTAATTTCGATCCGGAAAATTTCCAATATTTTTTAAAAATAAATAAAAATTCCAAAAAATAGAAAAAATTAGAAAAATTCAAGAAAATCACAAAAAATGAGAAATGGCCACATTCAACTGGCCAAATCGAAATTTTGTGATTTTCGGTCCCGAACCCCAAAAAAATGACCATTCTACCCTTCCGGGCCATTCGCCCCCAAATTTTTACCAAATCACCCCGATACCCAAAATTGATTTTTGTGTGGGCCGATAGGGCCATTTTAGACATATCAAACCTTGATTGATTGATTTGATTGCTTGTAATGATTTTGATTGTACATTATTTTTTGCTGATTGTGATTGATTAGGACAGAAAAATCCCATCCGTATGAATACTTAGATTTTTTAGGACCTACCTCATCTTATATCGCATCTCGCATGAAATCTTAGGTTAGAAAAACAATCAACATCGGTAACCGAAAGGGCGTCAAATATGAAATTTGGCGTAACCAAATCCCCGGACCCAAAATCTACGGTTTTCGCGGAACCGAACGGTTTCTCCCGACCGCTCGGTAAGGTTTTCCGATCGTACCTTCCAATAAATCGATCGGTGGCGACTCCAAATTGCATGTACATCTCGCACATGCCACCGACCACACAAGGTCAAATTTCGATATTTGAAAAATTTTACCCGACATCGCGATTCGAGTAATGGGTCTTGGGAGAGACTCGCGATCCCACACCCATATATATGCCTATAAAAGGAGGGGATCGGCTCGTTAGCCCTATTCCACCCTCGGGAAATTGAGGGAATTTCCGGGAGGGTCGCGACAGATCGGCGACTCCTGGGAATACTTTAAGAGGATTTAAGCCGATAAAAATGCTGATTGTTTTCTAACCTCGTTTTCGCAGATGCTCTTGAAGATGAGGTACGTCCACTAACAAAAAAAGTGTTAAATGTTGATGCGGATGGGAGTTATAAGGGGTGGCGTCTGTGCTAACCATTTTTGATGCGAGATATGGAGTTTTGGATTGTTTGTTTATTTATGCAAATTTTGAAGCGGTGTTTTGAATATAAATTGTGGTGCATGTCTTGCATATTTCGAGGATCACGACACTTGCACACACAAGCGCCTAAACCCGAGCCGCGAAATCACCTCTTAGGTCGCCATAGATAGGGATCGGTATGCGAAGCTCTTGTGTTTGATTGCACTTGGGTTGACCATATTTGATCCCGCTCGCTATGCAAGATTGATGGTCCTACCCACTTGTTGTTTGATTGCGCTTGTGGGCGGCCCATCGATTTGTATAGCGGGAGCCTTTTTAGGTCCATACCCGAGCCTTTTTGATTTCTTTAGAGTTAAACCTCACCTGTCTCATGCGCATGTGAAATGGATGGTTGGTATACCTAAAACCAAAAACCAAAAAAAGAGTAACATCGGTTGGTAAGGCTTTCTACCCTTTTTATTTTGAACTTGTAAATTTAAATTTTGCATATCATACATTTCCACTACATATCATCACAATTTGTAAGATCGTTTAAGTGATCGGGGTTGAAAGTCAATTTTTCCTTTTTAGGATAGATGGCGCCCCAAAGTCGTGTTGTTGTACCCGATGTATTCACATGGGAGCGGAGGACCATTCGACGCGAGGACCGAGTACCCGCTTCATTCCGAATTTTCGGATTTGTTCACGGACGAGAGCTCAACGGACGGAACCGCATCCGTAGCGAGAGTTGCGATTATACCCGATGTGGACGATATTTGGAGCTCGAGCGCGAGAAAGAAAGAATCTGGGAATTGTACATGAAGTTGGCGAGGAAGCCTCATGCTACCAAGACGGCCCCAAAACATTCTCCGATTAAGAAGAAGGAAATCATCACCATATCCTCGATGATGAAGAAGATATCAAGCTTCCCGAGATAGTAGAGATTTCATCGGATGAGGATACCATTCCCACTTGTCTAGATTAGTACGACTTTGGGGCATTTTCTAGGTTTCATTATATTTTGAGTCTATTATGTACTTTCATCGACATTTATTGTCCGAACATCTCTGGATATTATCATGTTCTATCTTTTTTGACTTTATTAGACTTGTAAATTTCATGAGTTGTCAATTTGTGAACGACTTTTTACCCCGATTACGCTTAAACGATCCTAATCAAATTACATGCCATCTTTGGGTGAGATTTGGTCCATAATTACCCTATTTGGCTTATTTGGGTCAAGTGGGAGTAGTTGACCCTCATGTTACCAAAAGATGACATGGAATTTGGTTAGCACATTTGCATCACATTACATGCATATGCATATTAAACTGTGGTAATTGACTTTAGGATCATCATTTTTGCATTCTTAGATCATGGGGAATGGAGACATCAAAGTCATCCCAATACCGCGCAAGGAACTCGCTATATGGTGGGATCGCCTCGACATCGTCAACAAAGCCTATGTGGAAGGACGTTTGGGACGACTTGTAGATTTGATCAAAGTGGAATACCAACCGGCGCTCATTCAAGCACTAGCCAAGGCATGGGACGCGCGAACAATGACGTTCAACTTTCAAGGATTGGAATTGACCCCTACGCTTGAGGAGTATACCGCTATTATCGGGGCCAAATTTGAAGAACGTATAGCTCAACCCCCTTTGGACATGGATTCCACTCGTTCGTTATCGAGTTTCCTTCGCCTTAAAACTTCTGAAATTGAAAAAGTTTACAAGTCCAATTCCAACAAGTTCACATTCTCGTTCCTTTTCGATAATTATTCCTCTCTACCCACCGAAACCGGTCATAAATCGGGAAAGGTGTTCATTTTGGCTTTCTTTGCATTCGTTCTATTCCCGACTTCTAGAACTACTTTTGACCCCTCCATAACTCATATAGCCGGACAAGCGTGTTGTCGCTGGGATTATTCGTACATGATCTTAGCTGAGACTTTTCTCTCCATGAATCGTTCCAAGTCTTCAAAAAAGGCCGTTTTCCAAGCGTCTAGCGGATTACTCCACTTGTGGTTCACCTCTCATATAAAGACTTTCCAACTCCGGGTGGGGTGTTATGAGATCAATGAGCACGTTCACCCCCTTAGATCCTTCCTTAAGTGTCAATCCCTTGTACCCAAATACTCATTCAAAAAGTGGGTTGAGCTATTGGACAATTTGAAACCCGAGCATATTAGATGGCGTTTGACTTGGCCCAAGATCGTAGAAGCTCGCATTTCGGGTATTGAAGATAACCCTATTCCCTTATTGGGATGTACCGGCGCTGTGGCGTATTACCCCATTCGAGTGGTGAGGCAATTTGGAGTTCTACAAGAGATACCACCGGATGTTTGTCCCGGGATCTTCTCATTCGATATGATACGAGGAAAGCTCACTAAGGAAACAAGGGAGTTGTATCGGGCCCGGATCAAGCTTATTCTTCACGCTTTGAAGAATTCCCCACTGCAACAAGTTGAATGGCCGGACTATTTGGACGATGAGATGAACGTTCACGGGGCCTCCAAGGAGTATATCCAGAAGTTTAAGGAGTATCGCCAATCAATGGTAGAGCCATATGTACCCGAGTGCGTATCTCCTCGGATTGAAGAAGTAGAGTCATATGAGCCAGAGTACATAGTACCATATGTACCGGGAGTAGAACCGTACATTCCCGAAGATCCAGAGCAGTGGATATCAGAAGAGGGAGGAGACCCATACTTATGGAATTCCGATGGATCAGAAGAGCAAGAAGAGTGGAAGCGCCCCCGACTTGGATAGATCCATTCCCCCATTTAGATTTTACATATTTGTTATCTTTTAGATACTTTTGAACAATTTGGTTTGTAATGAATACATACTATTTCTTTTATGAGCATTTCATGCATACATATAGAAAAGTCAATTACCACGGATCAATGTCTCCAATTCTTAATATTTCCCATACTGATTTGATATTCTGAAAATAGGTGAGTGATAAATACGAGGACTCGCAGTAAAACGCGCAAGTTAAGGATGGAACAAGAAGAGCTCGCACCTCGTGTGGGTAATCTGGAGAATCAAATGAATGTGATCGCCACAATGGTGGCGGAGATGAAGGCAATGATGATTGCAAGCCGGGGGAGATACCCCGTTGACCTTAATTCTCAAGCTCCTGTGGGCCATCCGATGGAGCAAACGCTAATCCGGCGCCCGCCGCCAATCCAACTACGAATCCGGAAAGACCGCCTAAGGATCCTCCCATTGTGATTGACCTGGAGAAAAAGGAGAAGCAAGTCCTCAAAATGGAAGAGGAAATTAAGAGGCTCGCTAAGATCGAAGAGTGTTTGGCGAGTCAAGGTTATGAGCTCTCGAGATTCGACAAGGTTGCACCGTTCGAAAAGATAGAGGTTCCCTGCTGATTACAAGGAGCCGGACTTTGTAAGAAGATATAATGGGACCGGGTGTCCCAAGGCGCACTTGAAGTATTACTTGCGTCGAATGTCGCAGTTCTCCGACAACATTCCACTCTTGGTTAACACTTTCCAGGAAAGCCTATCTGGGGCAGCCCTAGCGTGGTTCATTGAATTGGAGCCAGAGAGGCTCGCCGATTGGGATAAGCCGGCAGACGAGTTCCTTCGGCAATACAAGTTTAACACTTTGACCGCCCTAACTAGAGAGGACCTTTTAAGGACAGTAAAAGGAAAGAGCGAGGCCGTTCGCGCCTACGCCCGGAGATGGAGAGCACTGGCTGTGCAAGTAAAACCGCCCGTCCCGGAAGATGAACTAATAGATCTGTTTCTCAAGGCCCTTCCGTTTGAATTTTTCGACAAGCTGAACACCTCTGGGTGTCGGACATTTGCACACCCGATCAAGGTGGCGGAGCGTCATGAGTGGGCCCGAGAGAGAAGAAGATACCCGAGGCGCCTTTCAAACGCCAATACCCTTTGAGAAGGGATATTAGGGAGCAAACTGGAGAAGTAGCTTTTGTCCCTAATCCGCCAAAGCCCAGAAATTTCTCGCCTTCAATTCCTACCCAAGGAACGTCCTCCTGGACCGCTTCCAACCCACCGGAATTCGGAAAGAAAAACCCGAGTTGTTTTCACCCCACTACCCCGACCCTTATCCAAGTTGTTACCCATGCTTTTGGAGAATCGTTTAGTTGCAAAAGAGCCACCTCGAGCTCACCCGCCAAGATTTCCTGGGTATGATGAGACCCGGACATGCGTATACCATATGGGAGAAAGGGGGCATAACGCGGATAACTGTCTCGCTCTGAAATTCAAGGTGCAAGCATTGATCGACGGAAAAGTTCTGGAATTTGATAAAGCCGAACCGAATGTGCAGCAGAACCCGCTACCCGAGCATCGTGAGGTGAACGCGATCTTTGGAGATGAAGAGGAAGAGGTTCTGGAGTTCATAGTGAATATGGATAGAATGCGGGATGTCTTGACATTAGCCTCGCAATACCCGGAAGGAGAGAGTATTTCCCGAGAGCAAAAAGAGGCTTGCTTGGAAAAATTGATTAGCTTGGGTGTCATAGGAAGAATGGAAAATGTCGCTTTCAAGGGAACCTACGTGGCGGTAAACATGCTGTCCGAGGAGTTCGCAATGAAACCTACAAGGGGAGCTCTTTTGAAAATACCCTCAGGATATTTGATGAGCGTCAAAGATGGTCAAGAAATTGAAGAGATAGACGAATATGAAGTCCGTCTGGATAAGGCCCGCCGAGGCGACAGGAGATTTTTGCAGAAAGCCCTAGAGAGGGGCGAAATAGTTGATAACCTGGGGGAAGATAGTGGTGGGTACAACTTTAAAGTGCTATATTCGGCACCCCCGAGTTTCTTTGTTGACTCTGGAGATGTAGTCCCCGATGGGTGGGGTGGAATGGATGACCCCACAAGCGATGAATTTGTGGGAACGATCGATGAAGTTAAGGAACAAGCGGCTCCTCGGAATGAACAGGAGAATCGAGAGGTCGATATGCGACTTTCTAATCTGGAGACGCACATGCGTCATTTAACAACTATGGTAGCAGATTTATCGCAATCGACAACCAAAAGGAATACTATGGCGATAGAAGAAAGTATGCAGATTCTGGAGATACGGCGGACCATGGAGACACAGAATCGAAAGATCGCTCTACTTCAAGAGCAAGGAGATGACGTGTCGAGGAAAATGGATGAGTTGAAGAAGCTGATTACGCCACGCACCCAAACGAGAAATGTCCCGCCTCAAGGTGTGAACCCGAGAGTGGTCTTCCGCACGAAGTATAATGGCGCTGGGTGTCCTCTGGCGCATGTCTCATACTATCTTCGCCAAATGGTTGGCCACCAAGAAGATGACGAAACACTGATTCGGAACTTTGGACAAAGTTTAACGGGCCTCGCGCTGGTATGGTTTCAATCAATCGATCTAGACCGGGTCCCGAGCTGGGAGGATTTATCAGAGCACTTCATACGACACTTTGAAGCTGGAATCGGAGGTTATTTCACTAAGGCTAATCTGTTGAATATCCGGAAAGGTGAAGATGAGAGTTTTGAGCTCTTTGCAAGAAGGTGGAAGAAACACGCCGTGATGGTGCAACCGCCGTTGTCGGAGAGAGAAATGCTGGAGTTTGTACTAAAGTCACTTCCGGCGGAATACTTTGATCGCATGTATGCATACACTTACTCATCGTTCCAACATCTGGTGGAGATTGGCATGAGGATTGAAGGGATCATCCCGAGAGTCAGAAGAGAAAGGCAGAGGGATTTCGATGAAGAAAATGCCACGCTGGTAAGGCCAGGTCCAGAACATAACCCCGAGGATGTTCATGAGGATGAAATGATTGGGATGATAGATGCCCCAATTCGTTTTGTGATTGATTTGAACAAAGTTGATAGCTGGGAGTTAGAAGCTTCTAGTTCAGAAAAACCATCAACATCTCAATCACTACCAGAAAAGATCATGCCGGTGAGGATTAAATTACCGCCTGTGGAAGAGTACAACTCAAGGGCAGTTCATTGGGATTATGGAACGGGCGAGATTGACGCCATAATGAGATCCGGAAGATGTTATCCCCCGAGAGAAGTGGATTCTGAAAAGAGAATCCCAAGCTGCGGAAGATGTTGAGAAGTTGCAATCGGTCGTGAGGACCAAGTGAATATGATGTCGTTGACCAACTGCGGAAGATGCCCGCACGGATTTCCTTCTTGGATCTCTTCAAAAATTCTGAAAAGCACAAAGACGCCCTTTTGAAGGTGCTAGATGAGGTGCATGTTCCGGAGACAATTAACGAAGTGCAATTGGGAGACTTTGTGGGTGCTATCCTTCTGAAGGACCAGATATCCTTCTCGGACGAAGACTTCCCGAAAGAAGGGCGGGTCCACAACAAAGCCCTTTACATAGCTGTGAGGTGTCACGGAAAAGAGGTGCCTCACGTCTTAATTGATAATGGTTCCGCTTTCAACCTGTGTCCACTAAGCACTTTGAGAAGCTTGGGGATCAATGAAGATTTTGTGAAGACATCCAAGGCCACCATCCGATCATTTGATGGAGTCTCCAAGAATGTTGTAGGAGAGATTGAGCTAGACATTGACATTGGACCGGTAACTTTCTCTATACCGTTCCAAGTGTTGGATATTCCAAGCGCCTTCACCCTGCTCCCGGGAAGACCGTGGATTCATGTGTCTGGAGCGGTACCTTCCTCTCTGCATCAAAAGTTAAAATTTGTGGTCAAGGGTCAGTTGATCACCGTCCATGGCGAGACGGGACATCGAGCGACTTTAAAAGGGATGGTCCCTTACATTGAACCCTCAAAAGAGGAGGAGCTGAGTTATCACACCTTTGACATTGTATCTGTCATGCATGTGTCACCAAATGCAAAGGTGGCTATACCAGAGCTTTCGAGACCTGCAACTATGGCGGGAAAAGTGCTACTCTCGAATGGATTTATTCCGGGTGCTGGATTAGGGAAATATGGTCAGGGAATTCGTAACCCTTTGAATTTGGGCTCAAATGACCACAAGGTTGGTCTGGGTTATAGCGGAATAGCGGAAAATAACATAGGTCGAGGCCGAGGTCGAAACAATCGTTATGGAGACCGTGGACGCCGCGGACGCCAAGGTGGCCGTTTCATAGGTACCGATGTATGGAAAGCTAGAGGAAAAATGCTCCTAAATCCTTTATGCGAGGTATTTTCTAAAGGAGGCAAATGGCTGAAAGATGAGGACATTTCTGAGGATGCAGAGCCAGACTTATTCAACCCGTTCCTGGATAATCGGGTGAACGTGATAATTGAGTGGCTGGACGATGATTTCCCCACCCCTGAGTAAAAGGCTCTTTCTGAACTTTATCTTTTAATGCATTTTGATTACTGCATTTGCTTTAAAACTTTTTGATGTTTTAGCACCCTTTGGGTCACATGCTGTGATCCAGGAAGTGCAATCTTGTATTGTTCTTAGTTGCATTTATTAATGAAAAACATTTCAAATTTGATTACGGACATGTGGAGCAACGGATTGGTCCGATGATGACAATTGATTCTACCATGAAACTTGAGGCCTGATCCGCCATATGATCTAGGATTTTAAACAGCTTTTGAGAACCAGGATGTCCGGAAGATCGTGGACTAGTTCTCCTTTCCTTATCTAAGAAAATTGAAATTTGAAAAATGTTTTCATGATAGCAATCATGCATCCTTCAATTTTATTATCTTTGAATACTAACCTTTCATGGTGCATTTCGGGCATGTCATCCCACCCATACATAACAGGTTAATATGTGACTCATATCAGCTCGATGACTATGCATGCGAAGTTGATATAGACGAGGTTGATGTGAGCGATATCAAGAAAGAATGGGATTGTTTCGAAGAATCTAAGCCTCCTATTTCTGAAGAACCTATCATCATTAATTTGGGAGATTCTGACTGCGTCAAGGAAGTGAAAATAGGAGGACACCTGTCTGCAGCAGATATTTTAAGAATGACGGTGTTACTCAAGGAATATCAAGATATCTTCGCCTGGTCGTATGCTGACATGCCGGGTCTAGATCGTGAGATTGTGGAGCATGCTTTGCCCACAGATCCCTCTTGCACACCAGTAAATCAATCACCCGGAAGAATGAATCCTGAACCGGCGGATAAAATCAAGGAAGAGGTGATGAAGCTCCTTAAAGTTGGATTTATCGAGGCTGTCCCATATGCTGATTGGGTCGCCAATATCGTACCAGTTAAGAAGAAGGATGGGAGAATTAGAATATGCGTGGATTATCGGGACTTGAACAAAGCTAGTCCCAAGGATGATTTTCCCCTACCGCACATTGATGTGCTCGTCGACAGATCTTGCGGGTTTTGAATTGTTCTCCTTTATGGATGGATTCTCGGGATATAATCAGATCATGCTGAAGGAAAAAGATAAGATCAAGACCTCATTCACTACACAATGGGGAACTTTTTGTTACAAGGTGATGCCATTTGGGTTAAAAAATGCAGGTGCAACATATCAGAGGGCTATGGTGACCCTTTTTCATGATATGATACATAAGGAGATCGAGGTCTATGTGGATGATATGATTGCCAAATCCAAGCCTGGAGAAGACCATGTTAAAGTGCTGAAGAAGTTATTTGATCGATTGAGAAAGTATAAGCTCAAGTTGAATCCTGCGAAATGCGTATTTGGCGCAAGATCCGGAAAGCTGCTAGGGTTTGTGGTGAGCAGCCGTGGTATTGAAATTGACCCTTCCAAGATTAAAGCCATATGGGAAATAGGAACTCCTGTTCTTGTTAAAGAAGTAAGGGGTTTCTTGGGAAGATTGAATTATATATCCAGATTCATATCCCAACTATCGAAATGGCAAAACCCTTCTTCAAGTTGCTAAAGAAAGGTACAAAGGTGAAATGGGATGCGGAATGCCAACAAGCATTTGAGAAGATCAAGGAATATCTGGTACAACCTCCAGTATTGGTACCTCCTATCCCCGACGTTCCTTTAACTCTATATCCGACTGTTAATGATGAGTCCTTGGGAGCTTTACTTGCCCAAACTAACCCCAAGGATCGTAAAGAGCGGGCCATATATTATTTGAGCAAAAAGTTTACAACATCTGAAGTCAAATACCCAACAGTGGAAAGGACTTGCGTAGCATTGGTTTGGGTCCTCCACAGATTGAGGCAGTATACACTTGCATTATCATATAGAGCTGGTCACTGAAAATGACCCCATCAAATACCTTTTGGAGAAGCCAACATTGTTGGGAAAGATGGCTAAATGGCAAATACTGCTTTCGAGTTCGATATCAAAACCTCTCCCCAAAAATCTGTCAAGGGAAGAGCAATTGCTGACATGCTAGCTGAGAATCCTCCTAAGGACGTTTCGAGCAAAACAAGGGAGGTCAAATCCTGAATATATCTGAAGACAAATGGACAATGTACTTTGACGGTGCGGTGAACCTCACTTGGATCGTGCACGGGGCTTTCGATATCCCCGAAGATCAACATTATCCAGTTTCAGCCAAGTTGGTATTCCCTGTACCAACAACATTTCGAATATGAAGCCTGCATACTAGGATTACAATTGGCCATCTCATTAAAGGTGAAGAAGCTACTTGGTATATGGAGATTCCATGCTAATCATTTTACAAACTCAAGGGGAGTGGAAGACAAAGGATCCCAAGCTTATTCCTTATCATAAATACCTCGAAGAGCTGATCCAACACTTTGAGGAGATTACTTTCGAATATCTCGCCGAGAACTCGGAACCATTTTGCTGATGCTTTGGCCACATTATCAGCCATGTTACAAGTGCAGAATGGTCTTGAGATAGAACCGTTAAGGATTGACATCCTTGAGCAACCCGCATACTGCATGGTCATTGAAGAAGAACCTGATGAGGAACCGTGGTATCATGACATCAAGAATTACCTACCGAAGGGCGAATTCCCTTGAACAGTCAACCCAGAAGATAAAAAGTACATAAGCAAGATGGCATCTAAATTTTTCCTCAGCGGACAGATCCTATACAAGAGATCCTTTGACTCAGTCCCGCTGAGGTGCGTGAATTCCAAAGAAGCAAATCTCATTATGAAAGAGATTCATGAAGGGGAATGTGGACCGCATATGAATGGCCACCTCCTCGCCAAGAAGATTATGAGACTCGGGTATTACTGGTTGACTATCGAGTCGGATTGCAACCAGCATGTTAGATCCCGTCATCAATGCCGGGTATACGGCGACAGGATAAATGCGCCGCCAACCGAGCTACATCAAATGTCAGAGCCATGGCCATTCTGCATGTGGGGAATTGATATGATTGGCCCTATCAACCCAAAGGCCTCAAACGGACATCGCTTTATTTTGGTGGCTATTGACTACTTCACTAAATGGATTGAAGCCAGCTCATATGCCAATGTCACTGCGAATAGTGTGGCCAAGTTCATCAAGCGAGATATCATCTCAAGATATGGAGTGCCAAGAGCCATCATTACAGACAATGGCTCAAATTTGAACAACAAGGTAGTCGATCAACTATTGGAACAATTTAAGGTACGACACCTTAATTCTTCGCCTTACCGCCCGCAAATGAATGGAGCTGTAGAAGCGGCAAACAAGAACATCAAGAAGATATTGGCCAAAACTGCTGAGAAATATCGAGATTAGCACGAAAGATTGCCATATACTCTCATGGCCTACCGAACTTCAATTCGTACTTCAACCGGGGCAACTCCTTACTCTTTGGTATACGGTATGGAAGCAGTCCTACCAGTAGAGGTGGAAATCCCCTCTTTAAGGATTCTGTCTCAAGTAGGGCTCACGGAAGATGAGTGGAGTCGACAGAGACACGAACAATTGAATTTGATTGACGAAAAGCAATTAAGGGCTATCTGTCATGGTCAAAGTTATCGAAGAAAGTGGCCGAGCTTTTAACAAGAAGGTTAAATCTAGAAGTTTTGAAGCGGGGATGCTAGTTGTGAAGAAAATGCTCCCAAATGCACAACACCCGGGAGGCAAATTCATGCCAAATTATGAAGGCCCCTATGTGATTCAGAAGGTCTTATCCGGGGGAGCTCTTATACTTGTAAACATGGATGGAGAAGAATTGGCAAGTCCAGTGAACTCGGATGCCGTGAAGAGATATTTTCCTTGAAATAAATTGAGCTTCAGAGCGGTTGATGAGCGAGATATGAGTCACATGAAAATTTTGCATTTGCATGACATCTCGCATACATGCATTTGCATACGTTTGTGTTTTGTAGGTGGACTGGGAATCATGAAGAACTTTGCAGAGCAACCGATCAAAACAGGGAAGTTATCTCGTTACTTTGGATCACGGATTTTGAATATCTTGGACTAATTGTTTCCTTTTGTTCTTTACGGGAAACAGGAGTCGACACCCGAAAGAGGAGACAGGAGTCAACATCCGAAGGAGATAAGAAGAAATCACTTCGGGATTTGAAAATTTGAATATCTTGGACTGATTGTTTCCTTTTGTTTTTTACGGGAGACAGGGAGTCAACGTCCGAAGGAGACGAGAAGAAATCGCTTCGGAACTTAAAATTTTGAATACCTTGAACTGATTGTTTCCTTTTGTTTTTACGGGGGATAGAAGCCAATATTTGAAGAAGACAGGTTTGAGGTTCTCTTTCTTTACAAAGAATTTTCATACGCCGTCGTGCTTGAAATTGAAAAAAACTTGGAATTATAGAGCCACAAGGCCCTTTCAAAGAAATATTCCTTACAAATTACAGAAACATCTTTTGAATATTATCTTTGATGAGAACATTTGGCAAACGATGAATTTTGATGAAAACGCCCTGAGTTTCTATAAAAGGGCATGCTTTGAAAGCTTTTCAAAAGAATGATCCTTCAAATGAAAAGAGGCAAACTTTGTCCTTAAACACGTCCCTGACACACTTGAGCGATGAGTGAGAGTGATAGAGCGAAAGAGCTTAATTTTGGGACGTAGGGATCATTCGCGGTGATTACATGGATTTAAATGATGAAAGGCATTTCCATTTCAAAATTATCCATACACATTTGTATCCCTTGATAACCACTCCGAGCCAAAAAGGGAGAATTTTATGAATATAACCCTGTCAAGAACCACCCCACAATGGGGCATATTTGGAGGTTCATTGGATGATTCCTTGGAGAAAAGGTCGGGTAAGACTTTATTGTACTGACCCGCATCAATCTTTTTGTGATTAGCTTCAGGTGATTTCTGGCAAAGACTTGGAACACCTCAAAGTGAAGAAAAGCATTTCATTTCTGTATCCCAAACACTTACCCTTTGAAAAGCCAATTTGAGCCTTTGAATATTCATTTCTAAACCCTTGTTGGTGATCACCCCCCCCACACTGGGGCGAAGCAAAGGAATTACCAGCAATGAGTCAAAAAGCATGATCGGAAGAATTTTGATACTGGTCTCAAAAGAGCCGGTCGGTGCGAAAATGATGAAGAATGAAAGGGCTAGAAAAAGCAAAGTGCCTGGTAAAAGCAAGGCCAAAGCCCATGAAAAGAGCATCCCGAAAAGGGGCAAATCCTAAAGAAAAATCATTAAGATGAAAAGAGGAAAATCCTCAAAATCAATTGGAAAAAGAATGATCGTGAATCTTCTGCAAAAGGCAAATGAAAGCTGGAGAAATGTCAAGGTGATCACCAAAGTTCACCCTCTTTTGAAAATATGGCCGTTCTTAAAGAGCCCACCTTAAACCAAAATACAACCTGTCACCAGAACTTTTCTGATCTAAGAGGTGTTTCAGGTCGATGCAAGAAATCATACAGGAAGCTACCGCTTAAAGGGGTAAGTACAATCCTGTCTTATCATGACTTCGGGGTTCTTGACTTGTAGACCCGAAGAAACTATTGTTGATCAAAATTCATTTCTAAACTTCAAAATGAATATCCTTTGAAAAGCCTTTGACCTGGCCCGAATTACGGTCCCTTTTAAAATGCCTTCTCTGATTAGTCGGATTGTATGAATCTCGAATGATCCCGAAACCTCGAGGTTAGGTTTCCTGTGAGCAGATTTGAATTTTAAGAAAAGCCTTCCTAAATGGTGAGAAGCCCTCTTGGATGAAGGAAAATCCTTTTGAAAATTTTTTAAAACAACCTTTTTGAAGAACACTCGGGATGTGTCATTCAAAGTCCATCCCCGATGGAGATTTGAAATTGTGATTGGAGACATTTCCCTTACAAATACACTTTGAAAATTTGTCTAGAATTCTTGAATTTTTTCCAAGAACTTAAAGTTGTCATACTAATGATGTTTGATTGAACTTTCTGCGGGTTCCCTGGTGACCCCAAATCCTCGGAAAAGTTGCAT
Organism: Rhodamnia argentea; assembly: GCF_020921035.1. Taxonomy (NCBI): domain Eukaryota; kingdom Viridiplantae; phylum Streptophyta; class Magnoliopsida; order Myrtales; family Myrtaceae; genus Rhodamnia; species Rhodamnia argentea. The sequence continues at coordinate 21,119 of NW_025955879.1, forward strand.
TTTAAAGATTTGATTAACTTGGATTTTCTGCGGGTCTTTTGGCATCCCCGGGTCCTCGGATGGCACCCTCTCAGGCGGTTAGTAGCTGGAGAGACGAAAACCGATCTGCTTTCTAGATGGTGAGTCCCCGCATGGAGGATAGCCAATCTCATTTTAAATAGGTGAAACCCCTTTGTTACAAGGGGTGAACCTCCCTCTCCGGTTAGTAGCTGGAGAGACGAAACCGATCCGCTTATTTGAAAATTTGAAATAGGGTTTGAGCTCTGTAGGTACACTAGTCAACCTAGGTCCTCGGATGGCACCCTCTCGGACGGTTAGTAGCTGGAGAGACGAAAACCGATCTGCTTATTTGAAAATTTGAAATAGGGTTTGAGCTTCGTAGGTACACTAGTCAACCTAGGTCCTCAGATGGCACCCTCTCGGACGGTTAGTAGCTGGAGAGACGAAAACCGATCCGCTTTCTAGATGGTGAGTCCCCGCATGGAGGATAGCCAATCTCATTTTAAATAGGTGAAACCCCTTTGTTACAAGGGTGAACCTCCCTCTCAGACGGTTAGTAGCTGGAGAGACGAAAACCGATCTGCTTATTTGAAAATTTGAAATAGGGTTTGAGCTCGTAGGTACACTAGTCAACCTAGGTCCTCAGATGGCACCCTCTCGGACGGTTAGTAGCTGGAGAGACGAAAACCGATCTGCTTATTTGAAAATTTGAAATAGGGTTTGAGCTCTGTAGGTACACTAGTCAACCTAGGTCCTCAGATGGCACCCTCTCGGACGGTTAGTAGCTGGAGAGACGAAAACCGATCTGCTTATTTGAAAATTTGAAATAGGGTTTGAGCTCAGTAGGTACACTAGTCAACCTAGGTCCTCGGATGGCACCCTCTCGGACGGTTAGTAGTTTGGAGAGACGAAAACCGATCTGCTTTCTAGATGGTGAGTCCCCGCATGGAGGATAGCCAATCTCATTTTAAATAGGTGAAACCCCTTTGTTACAAGGGTGAACCTCCCTCTCGAACGGTTAGTAGCTGGAGAGACGAAAACCGATCTGCTTATTTGAAAATTTGAAATAGGGTTTGAGCTCGTAGGTACACTAGTCAACCTAGCGTCCTAGGATGGCACCCTCTCGGACGGTTAGTAAATGGAGAGACGAAAACCGATCTGCTTATTTGAAAATTTGAAATAGGGTTTGAGCTCGTAGGTACACTAGTCAACCTAGGTCCTCGGATGGCACCCTCTCGGACGGTTAGTAGCTGGAGAGACGAAAACCGATCTGCTTTTTAGATGGTGAGTCCCCGCATGGAGGATAGCCAATCTCATTTTAAATAGGTGAAACCCCTTTGTTACAAGGGTGAACCTCCCCCCTCAGACGGTTAGTAGCTGGAGAAACGAAAGCCGATCCGCTTTTTAGATGGTGAGTCCCCGCATGGAGGATAGCCAATCTCTTTTAAATAGGTGAAACCCCTTTGTTACAAGGGTGAACCTCCCCCTCGAACGGTTAGTAGCTGGAGAGACGAAAGCCGATCTGCTTTTTAGATAGTGAGTCCCCGCATGGAGGATAACCAATCCTTTTAAATAGGTGAAACCCCTTTGTTACAAGGGTGAACCTCCCCTTTCGACGGTTAGTAAATTGGAGAGACGAAAGCCGATCTGCCCCCTTTTTAAATGATGAATCCCTAGTGGATAGTCAAACCCATTTTAAATAGGTGAAACCCCTTTGTTACAAGGGTGAACCTTCCTTCCAAATCTTCAAATCACCACTCGACATCATACGGACGCCGACCATTGCAAATCTCGTCGCGCCATTCACAGGTAATTCCATGCCTTGAATCTTTCAACCTCGGATCGACAAATCTCAAACCATAGACAGGTGAGCTACGGGTAAGTCTCTCTCTTCTCATTTCTCTTTCACATAAAATGAGCATGAACTGAAATAATTCCCCACGGAGTCGGAGCTTAAACTGCGAAGGTAAAGCAATCGAATGTCAAAGACTTATTTTCTTTAGATTTTTTCCCAAGCAGAGTCGATTAAGGATCCAGGTGTCACCTTGTCTTTGAAAGCAACCTCTAACCGAGATTACTTTCAAAGAGGGGCGGTATTGACACCCGAATTTTTAGTCGAGTTTTCCTTTAGTTTTATTTTCCAAAATTCATTAAAAAATTCACAAAAAAATCAAAAAATTAAAAAATCAACATTGGAAGCCTTGGCCAAGCTTAAGGAACCAATTTGGAACAAAAAATAATTTTTCATATTTTTCACTTTTTTTTAATATTTTCGGAAAATAAGAAAATACTTGAAAAATCATAAAAAATACTTTTCGAGGTCACAAAAATACAGAAAAATGTCCAATATTTCTCTTTTAATTCCCTTTCTATATTGATCTCAAGAAAAATTGAAAATTGAGTTCAATTTTAGGTGTTTCTTCACAATGCCTAAGGTTGAATTTGCACAAAAAATACCAATTGAGTCTTTTTATTTGTAATTTTTGCACATTTTAAGTCTAGACATTCAATTGTGGTCCCTTTGAACTTCAATTTGATCAATTGCACCCTAAATTGCGCGAATTGCACAAATTAGGCAAAATCCCCAAATTATTTGCAATTAAGTCCCTCAACTTTGCAATTTTTGAAATTACTCTCAATTGAGCAATTTTCTATACACAATTGGATCACCCCTGGGGTTTTAACACATTCTGAATCTATTGGCATAGGTCTCATAGTCCAATTTTATCAATTAGACGTCCAATTGAGTTTTTCCCCAATTTGCCGATTTAGAAAAATTTGGGGTTTTCATATAAATTGATGGGAAATTTTGGGCAAAAACACATTTCTAGATAATATCTAGGCCCCCGAGTCCAATTTTGAGGTTTAATTGCAAAAATTCCCAGCCAAATTTGTTTAATTTTGAAAATTGCGTGAAGTTTACCGTCCGAACCAGGTTCGGACCGGTCGACCGCTCGGTCGGACCGACCGGACCGGTCCCGGAATAGTGCATCGTCTTCCTCGGAACACCTGCGCACATGAACAGTGCACTGGATGAATTTCAATGAACAAATTGGCCATGCAATCGATGATAATTGTGTCAATTAACCCGGGCGTTTTGTTCCTCGGGTAAATATGCGTCGATTAAGCCAAACTCCGAGGACAATGGCCGCCGGAAGAGCTCCGGCGAGCCGGTCAAAGCTGCGGCAACGTGAAAAAGTCAACAATCTGCAAACCCAGCTCAATTCGCGTGCAATTGGCGTTGCTCGGATTGCCAAACGGAGCTGGACGGAATCCTATTCCGTTCCGGTCTCCGTCCAACTCACTTCGCACGCTTGGGCACGTGCGAAGTGAGTCGGTGAATCATCACCGTGCGCGCCCAAAATTCAAAATGCGAGTATAAATAGCAAAGGGAGAATTCTAGAAGAGGGGGGGCTGATTCGCTCGCACAACCAACGGAAAAGAGAGAGAAAGAGAGAGCGAGTAGTGAGAGAAGTGCTAGAGAGCCTCACCGTAGCTCGCCGGAGCTTGTTCTCGCAAATCGGTTGTCCGGCCAATCCAGGCCACTCCAAGCCGTGAAACCACTTCCGGAGCTCGCCCGAAGATCAAGGAAGCGATCGCTTCACCCGAATCGGCCTTGAGACATCCGAGAATCGGTAAGTCGACTTCAAAAGCTTCATTCCGCACATCTATGGCATCACACTCACACCTGCACGATTATTGAAATTAGCATGTGCGTTTCCATCCTTGAACCTCTCGACCATGATCGCATCCTTTTTCGCATTGATTTCGCCCGAGTCACCCGAATCAAACCTCCAACATTCCGCGGTTCGGCCGATCTTCGGCCAGGCAAATCTGGCAACTCCGGGCTCGATCGGAGCCGAGGTGAGTATCCTCAACTCGATTTATGGATGTATGAAGCTTGGATTTGATTGTTATGCTCGTATTTCGCGATTGATATTCGAATGCCGTGGGTGTGCGTAGCTCGATTCCTATGATTTAGCCGTTGAAATTGTTTGATCTTAGAGTATGTTAATCTGGATGTAAAAACAAGTAGATTGGCGTTGGTTTGAGGTTGATCGGCCGAGGTTTCACCGTTGGATCTCGCCGGGAAACCTCGGCCGTTCGTCGCGTCGTCGAGAGGTTGAAGACGACGATGCTTACGTGTCGGGTCAACAAGTCGGCGTCCTAGGTGTCGTTCGGTGATAGGTCCAGTTCATGCTGAGGTGGCTTGGTCGTTGGCGCGAATGGTCCCGATCGGCTTTGATCCAACGGTGGGGAAAATTAGATAGGTTTAATTTCAGGCCGTTGGATCCATTTTTTTGGTGTTTTTTAGATATTTTGTATATAAGATAGAAATAAAAAATGAAGAAACGTCGTCGTCTAGGTCATTAAGAAGGCGACGTCGTTCGGAGTAAAGGGGCCAAATGCGTCGTCGTTTTGTTCTTCGTATGGAATGGATGGCCGAGATTGAGTCCAGTTTAGATCCCGGCCGTCCGTGCTCATAGTTGATTCGGCGTCGTTTTAGCGAGAGACAGAACGAACGGCTGAGATTAGATCTAGGTTAGATCGTGGCCGTCCGTGCTTTTAATTGGTACTACGTCGTTTTAGTCCGAGTAGGACGAACGGCTTAGATTAGATTTTAGTTCGGATCGTGGCCGTTTATTTCAATACCCGAAGCGGCGTCGTTTTTGAGTACGAAGGCTAGAACGTCGCCGTTTTGTCCGAGAGAAGGAGTCGACGGCTGAGATTGATCCAGGAGTTGATCTCGGTTGTCCGTTCTATTTTAGTATATTCGAATATTAGGAATAGATATTAGAAAATCGAAAATAAATAGAAAATGCATATGCGGTGTCGTTTTGGTGTTGTAGGCGGGTTTGTGAGCGGTCGGACCGGGTTGACCGGTCGTTGACCGGGTTGACCCGGTCCGGTTTAATAATAAAAAAATAATAAAAAATAAAAAGAAAATTTCCAAAAATCCAAAAAAAATTGTAAAAATACTTAGAAAATTCATAAAAATTCCCATTTTCATAAAAAATTTTCTAAAATTTGTAGATCGATTCGGGACTCATAAAGTCTGGATCGAAAATTTTTGAGACTTCGAGGGTCGATTAATTTCGATCCGGAAAATTTCCAATATTTTTTAAAAATAAATAAAAATTCCAAAAAATAGAAAAAATTAGAAAAATTCAAGAAAATCACAAAAAATGAGAAATGGCCACATTCAACTGGCCAAATCGAAATTTTGTGATTTTCGGGTCCCGAACCCCAAAAAATGACCATTCTACCCTTCCGGGCCATTCGCCCCCAAATTTTTACCAAATCACCCCGATACCCAAAATTGATTTTTGTGTGGGCCGATAGGGCCATTTTAGACATATCAAACCTTGATTGATTGATTTGATTGCTTGTAATGATTTTGATTGTACATTATTTTTTGCTGATTGTGATTGATTAGGACAGAAAAATCCCATCCGTATGAATACTTAGATTTTTTAGGACCTACCTCATCTTATATCGCATCTGCATGAAATCTTAGGTTAGAAAAACAATCAACATCGGTAACCGAAAGGGCGTCAAATATGAAATTTGGCGTAACCAAATCCCCGGACCCAAAATCTCTGGTTTTCGCGGAACCGAACGGTTTCTCCCGACCGCTCGGTAAGGTTTTCCGATCGTACCTTCCAATAAATCGATCGGTGGCGACTCCAAATTGCATGTACATCTCGCACATGCCACCCGACCACACAAGGTCAAATTTCGATATTTGAAAAATTTTACCCGACATCGCGATTCGAGTAATGGGTCTTGGGAGAGACTCGCGATCCCACACCCATATATATGCCTATAAAAAGGAGGGGATCGGCTCGTTAGCCCTATTCCACCCTCGGGAAATTGAGGGAATTTCCGGGAGGGTCGCGACAATTGGCGACTCCACTGGGGATATACTTTAAGAGGATTTAAGCCGATAAAAATGCTGATTGTTTTCTAACCTCGTTTTTCTGAGATGCTCTTGAAGATGAGGTACGTCCACTAACAAAAAAGTGTTAAATGTTGATGCAGATGGGAGTTATAAGGGGTGGCGTCTATGCTAACCATTTTTGATGCAGATATGGAGTTTTGGATTGTTTGTTTATTTATGCAAATTTTGAAGCGGTGTTTTGAATATAAATTGTTGTGCATGTCTCGCATATTTTGAGGATCACGACACTGCACACACAAGCGCCTAAACCCGAGCCGCGAAACCACCTTTTAGGTCGCCATAGATAGGGATCGGTATGCGAAGCTCTTGTGTTTGATTGCACTTGGGTTGACCATATTTGATCCCGCTCGCTATGCAAGATTGATGGTCCTACCCACTTGTTGTTTGATTGCGCTTGTGGGCGGCCCATCGATTTGTATAGCGGGAGCCTTTTAGGTCCATACCCGAGCCTTTTTGATTTCTTTAGAGTTAAACCTCACCTGTCTCATCCGCATGTGAAATGGATGGTTGGTATACCTAAAACCAAAAACCAAAAAAAGAGTAACATCGGTTGGTAAGGCTTTCTACCCTTTTTATTTTGAACTTGTAAATTTAAATTTTGCATATCATACATTTCCACTACATATCATCACAATTTGTAAGATCGTTTAAGTGATCGGGGTTGAAAGTCAAATTTTCCTTTTTAGGATAGATGGCGCCCCAAAGTCGTGTTGATGCACCCGATGTATTCACATGGGAGCGGAGGACCATTCGACGCGAGGACCGAGTACCCGCTACATTCCGAGTTTTCGGATTTGTTCACGGACGAGAGCTCAACGGACGGAACCGCATCCGTAGCGAGAGTTGCGATTATACCCGATGTGGACGATATTTGGAGCTCGAGCGCGAGAAAGAAAGAATCTGGGAATTGTACATGAAGTTGGCGAGGAAGCCTCATGCTACCAAGACGGCCCCAAAACATTCTCCGATTAAGAAGAAGGAAATCATCACCATATCCTCCGATGATGAAGAAGATATCAAGTTTCCCGAGATAGTAGAGATTTCATCGGATGAGGATACCATTCCCACTGTCTAGATTAGTACGACTTTGGGGCATTTTCTAGGTTTCATTATATTTTGAGTCTATTATGTACTTTCATCGACATTTATTGTCCGAACATCTCTGGATATTATCATGTTCTATCTTTTTTGACTTTATTGTATTAGACTTGTAAATTTCATGAGTTGTCAATTTGTGAACGACCTTTTACCCCGATTACGCTTAAACGATCCTAATCAAATTACATGCCATCTTTGGGTGAGATTTGGTCCATAATTACCCTATTTGGCTTATTTGGGTCAAGTGGGAGTAGTTGACCCTCATGTTACCAAAAGATGACATGGAATTTGGTTAGCACATTTGCATCACATTACATGCATATGCATATTAAACTGTGGTAATTGACTTTAGGATCATCATTTTTGCATTCTTAGATTATGGGGAATGGAGACATCAAAGTCATCCCAATACCGCGCAAGGAACTCGCTATATGGTGGGATCGCCTCGACATCGTCAACAAAGCCTATGTGGAAGGACGTTTGGGACGACTTGTAGATTTGATCAAAGTGGAATACCAACCGGCGCTCATTCAAGCACTAGCCAAGGCATGGGACGCGCGAACAATGACGTTCAACTTTCGAGGATTGGAATTGACCCCTACGCTTGAGGAGTATACCGCTATTATCGGGGCCAAATTTGAAGAACGTATAGCTCAACCCCCTTTGGACATGGACTCCACTCGTTCGTTATCGAGTTTCCTTCGCCTTAAAACTTCTGAAATTGAAAAAGTTTACAAGTCCAATTCCAACAAATTCACATTCTTGTTCCTTTTCGATAACTATTCCTCTCTACCCACCGAAACCGGTCATAAATCGGGAAAGGTGTTCATTTTGGCTTTCTTTGCATTCGTTCTATTCCCAACTTCTAGAACTACTTTTGACCCCTCCATAACTCATATAGCCCAGACAGGCGTGTTGTCGCTGGGATTATTCGTACATGATCTTAGCTGAGACTTTTCTCTCCATGAATCGTTCCAAGTCTTCAAAAAGGCCGTTTTCCAAGCGTCTAGCGGATTACTCCACTTGTGGTTCACCTCTCATATAAAGACTTTCCAACTCCGGGTGGGGTGTTATGAGATCAATGAGCACGTTCACCCCCTTAGATCCTTCCTTAAGTGTCAATCCCTTGTACCCAAATACTCATTCAAAAAGTGGGTTGAGCTATTGGACAATTTGAAACCCGAGCATATTAGATGGCGTTTGACTTGGCCCAAGATCGTAGAAGCTCGCATTTCGGGTATTGAAGATAACCCTATTCCCTTATTGGGATGTACCGGCGCTGTGGCGTATTACCCCATTCGAGTGGTGAGGCAATTTGGAGTTCTACAAGAGATACCACCGGATGTTTGTCCCGGGATTTTCTCATTTGATATGACACGAGGAAAGCTCACTAAGGAAACAAAGGAGTTGTATCGGGCCCGGATCAAGCTTATTCTTCACGCTTTGAAGAATTCCCCACTGCAACAAGTTGAATGGCCGGATTATTTGGATAATGAGATGAACATTCACGGAGCTTCCAAGGAGTATATCAAGAAGTTTAAGGAGTATCGCCAATCAATGGTAGAGCCATATGTACCCGAGTGCGTATCTCCTCGGATTGAAGAAGTAGAGTCATATGAGCCAGAGTACATAGTACCATATGTACCGGGAGTAGAACCGTACATTCCCGAAGATCCAGAGCAGTGGATATCGAAGAGGGAGAAGACCCATACTTGTGGGATTCCGATGGACCAGAAGAGCAAGAAGAGTGGAAACGTCCCCGACTTGGATAGATCCATTCCTCCATTTAGATTTTACATATTTGTTATCTTTTAGATACTTTTGAACAATTTGGTTTGTAATAAATACATACTATTTCTTTTATGAGCATTTCATGCATACATATAGAAAAGTCAATTACCACGGATCAATGTCTCCAATCCTTTAATATTTCCCATACTGATTTGATATCCTGAAAACAGGTGAGCGATAAATACGAGGACTCGTAGCAAAACGCGCAAGTTAAGGATGGAACAAGAAGAGCTCGCACCTCGTGTGGGTAATCCGGAAAATCAAACGAATGTGATCGCCACAATGGTGGCGGAGATGAAGGCAATGATGATTGCAAGCCAGGGGAGATACCCCGTTGACCCTAACTCTCAAACTCCTGCGGGGCCATCCGATGGGGCGAACGCTAATCCGGCGCCCGCCGCTAATCCCACTCTGAATCCGGAGAGACCGCCTAAGGATCCTCCCATTGTGATTGATCTGGAGAAAAAGGAGAAGCAAGTCCTCAAAATGGAAGAGGAAATTAAGAGGCTCGCTAAGATCGAAGAGTGTTTGGCGAGTCAAGGTTATGAACTCTCGAGATTCGATAAGGTTGCACCGTTTGAAAAGATAGAGGTTCCTGCTGATTACAAGGAACCAGACTTTGTGAGGAGATATAACGGGACCGGGTGTCCCAAGGCGCACTTGAAGTATTACTTGCGCCGAATGTCGCAGTTCTCCGACAACATTCCACTACTGGTTAACACCTTCCAGGAAAGCCTATCTGGGGCAGCCCCGGCGTGGTTCATTGAATTGGAGCCGGAGAGGCTCGCCGATTGGGATAAGCGCAGACGAGTTCCTTCGGCAATACAAGTTTAACACTTCGACCGCCCTAACTAGAGAGGACCTTTTAAGGACCGTAAAAGGAAAGAGCGAGACCGTTCGCGCCTACGCCCGGAGATGGAGAGCACGGGCTGTGCAGGTAAAGCCGCCCGTCCCGGAAGAAGAACTAATAGATCTGTTTCTCAAGGCCCTTCCGTTTGAATTTTTCGACAAGCTGAACACCTCTGGGTGTCGGACATTTGCACACCTGATCAAGGTGGCGGAGCGTCATGAGTGGGCACCGAGAGAGAAGAAGATACCCGAGGCGCCTTTCAAACGCCAATACCCTTTGAGAAGGGATATTAGGGAGCAAACCGGAGAAGTAGCTTTTGTCCCTAATCCGCCAAAGCCCAGAAATTTCTCGCCTTCAATTCCTACCCAAGGAACGTCCTCCTGGACCGCTTCCAAACCACCGGAATTCAGAAAGAAAAACCCAGTTGTTTTTACCCCACTACCCCGACCCTTATCCAAATTGTTACCCATGCTATTGGAAAATCGCTTAGTTGCAAAAGAGCCACCTCGAGCTCACCCGCCAAGATTTCCTGGGTATGATGAGACCCGGACGTGCGTATACCATATGGGAGAAAGGGGGCATAACGCGGACAACTGTCTCGCTCTGAAGTTCAAGGTGCAAGCATTGATCGACGGAAAAGTTCTGGAGTTTGATAAAGCCGAACCGAATGTACAGCAGAACCCACTACCCGAGCATCGTGAGGTGAACGCGATCTTTGGAGATGAAGAGGAGGAGGTTCTGGAGTTCATAGTGAATATGGATAAAATGCGGGATATCTTGACATTGGCCTCGCAATACCCGGAAGGAGAGAGTATTTCCCGGGAGCAAAAAGAGGCTTGCTTGGAAAAATTGATTAGCTTGGGCGTCATAGGAAGAATGGAAAATGTCGCTTTCAAGGGGACCTACGTGGCGGTGAACATGCTGTCCGAGGAGTTCACGATGAAACCTACGAGGGGAGCTGTTTTAAAAATACCCTCAGGATATTTGATGAGCATCAAAGATGGTCAAGAAATTGAAGAGATAGACGAATATGAAGTCCGTCTGGATAAGGCCCGCCGAGGCGATAGAAGATTTTTGCAGAAAGCCCTAGAGAGGGGCGAAATAGTTGATAACCTGGGGGAAGATAGTGGTGGGTACAACTTTAAAGTGCTATATTCGGCGCCCCCGAGTTTCTTTGTTGACTCTGGAGATGTAGTCCCCGATGGGTGGGGTGGAATGGATGACCCCCCAAGCGATGAATTTGTGGGAACGATCGATGAAGTTAAGGACCAAGCGGCTCCTCGGAATGAACAGGAGAATCGAGAGGTCGATATGCGACTTTCTAACTGGAGACGCACATGCGTCATTTAACAACTATGGTAGCAGATTTATCGCAATCGACGACCAAAAGGAATACTATGGCGATAGAAGAAAGCATGCAGATTCTGGAGATACGGCGGACCATGGAGACACAAAATCGAAAGATCGCTCTACTTCAAGAGCAAGGAGATGACGTGTCGAGGAAAATGGATGAGTTGAAGGAGCTGATTACGCCACTTACTCAAGCAAGAAACATCCCGCCTCAAGGTGTGAACCCGAGAATGGTCTTCCGCACGAAGTATAATGGCGCTGGGTGTCCTCTGGCGCATGTCTCATACTATCTTCGCCAAATGGTTGGCCACCATGAAGATGACGAAACACTGATCCGGAACTTTGGACAAAGTTTAATGGGCCTCGCGCTGGTATGGTTTCAATCAATCGATCTAGACTGGGTCCCGAGCTGGGAGGATTTATCGGAGCACTTCTTACGTCACTTTGAAGCTGGGATTAGGGGTTATTTCACTAAGGCTAATTTGTTGAACATCCGGAAAGGTGAAGATGAGAGTTTTGAGCTCTTTGCAAGAAGGTGGAAGAAACACGCTGTGATGGTGCAACCGCCGTTGTCGGAGAGAGAAATGCTGGAGTTTGTACTAAAGTCACTTCCGGCGGAATACTTTGATCGCATGTATGCATACACGTACTCATCGTTCCAACATCTGGTGGAGATTGGCATGAGGATTGAAGGGATCATCCCGAGAGTCAGAAGAGAAAGGCAGAGGGATTTCGATGAAGAAAATGCCACGCTGGTAAGGCCAGGTCCAGAACATAACCCCGATGACGTTCATGAGGATGGAATGATTGGGATGGTAGATGCCCCAATTCGTTTTGTGATTGATTTGAACAAAGTTGATAGCTGGGAGTTAGAAGCTTCTAGTTCAGAAAAACCATCAACATCCGAATCACTACCAGAAAAGATCATACCGGTGAGGATTAAATTACCGCTTGTGGAAGAGTACAACTCGAGGGCAGTTCATTGGGATTATGGAACGGGCGAAATTGACGCCATAATGAGATCCGGAAGATGTTATCCCCGAGAGAAGTGGATTCTCGAAAAGAGAATCCCAACTGCGGAAGAGGTTGAGAAGTTGCAATCGGTCGTGAGGACCGGTGAATATGATGTCGTTGACCAACTGCGGAAGATGCCCGCACGGATTTCCTTATTGGATCTCTTCAAAAATTCTGAAAAGCACAAAGACGCCCTTTTGAAGGTGCTGGATGAGGTGCATGTTCCAGAGACAATTAACGAAGTGCAATTGGGAGACTTTGTGGGTGCTATCCTTCTGAAGGACCAGATATCCTTCTCGGACGAAGACTTCCCGAAAGAAGGGCGGGTCCACAACAAAGCCCTTTACATAGCTGTGAGGTGTCACGGAAAAGAGGTGCCTCACGTCTTAATTGATAATGGTTCCGCTTTCAACCTGTGTCCACTAAGCACTTTGAGAAGCTTGGGGATCAATGAAGATTTTGTGAAGACATCCAAGGCCACCATCCGATCATTTGATGGAGTCTCCAAGAATGTTGTAGGAGAGATTGAGCTGGACATTGACATTGGACCGGTAACTTTCTCTATACCGTTCCAAGTGTTGGATATTCCAAGCGCCTTCACCCTGCTCCCGGGAAGACCGTGGATTCATGTGTCTGGAGCGGTACCTTCCTCTCTGCATCAAAAGTTAAAATTTGTGGTCAAAGGTCAGTTGATCACCGTCCATGGCGAGACGGGACATCGAGCGACTTTAAAAGGGATGGTCCCTTACATTGAACCCTCAAAAGAGGAGGAGCTGAGTTATCACACCTTTGACATTGTATCTGTCATGTATGTGTCACCAAATGCAAAGGTGGCTATACCCGAGCTTTCGAGACCTGCAACTATGGCGGGAAAAGTGCTACTCTCGAATGGATTTATTCCGGGTGCTGGATTAGGGAAATATGGTCGGGGAATTCGTAACCCTTTGAATTTGGGCTCAAATGACCACAAGGTTGGTCCGGGTTATAGCGGAATAGCGGAAAATAACATAGGCCGAGGCCGAGGTCGAAACAATCGTTATGGAGACCGTGGACGCCGTGGACGCCAAGGTGGCCGTTTCATAGGTACCGATGTATGGAAAGCTAGAGGAAAAATGCTCCTAAATCCTTTATTCGAGGTATTTTCTAAAGGAGGCAAATGGCTGGAAGATGAGGACATTTCTGAGAATGCAGAGCCAGACTTATTCAACCCGTTCCTGGATAATCGGGTGAACGTGATAATTGAGTGGCTGGACGATGATTTCCCCACCCCGAGTAAAAGGCTCTTTCTGAACTTTATCTTTTAATGCATTTTGATTACTGCATTTGCTTTAAAGCTTTTTGATGTTTTAGCACCCTTTGGGTCACATGCTTGTGATCCGGGAAGTGCAGATCTTGTATTGTTCTTAGTTGCATTTATTAATGAAAAACATTTCAAATTTGATTACGAGACATGTGGAGCAACGGATTGGTCCGATGATGACAATTGATTCTACCATGAAACTTGAGGCCCGATCCGCCATATGATCTAGGATTTTAAACAGTTTTTGAGAACCAGGATGTCCGGGAAGATCGTGGACTAGTTCTCCTTTCCTTATCTAAGAAAATTGAAATTTGAAAAATGTTTTCGTGATAGGAATCATGCATCCTTCAATTTTATCATCTTTGAATACTAACCTTTCATGGTGCATTTCAGGCATGTCATCCCACCCATACATAACAGGTTAATATGTGACTCATATCAGCTCGATGACTATGCATGCGAAGTTGATATAGACGAGGTTGATGTGAGCGATATCAAGAAAGAATGGGATTGTTTCGAAGAATCTAAGCCTCCTATTTCTGAAGAACCTATCACTATTAATTTGGGAGATTCTGACTGCGTCAAGGAAGTGAAAATAGGAGGACACCATGCAGCAGATATTTTAAGAATGACGGTGTTACTCAAGGAATATCAAGATATCTTCGCCTGGTCGTATGCTGACATGCCGGGTCTAGATCGTGAGATTGTGGAGCATGCTTTGCCCACAAATCCTTCTTGCACACCAGTAAATCAATCGCCCGTAAGAATGAATCCTGAACTGGCGGATAAGATCAAGGAAGAGGTGATGAAGCTCCTTAAAGTTGGATTTATCGAGGCTGTCCCATATGCTGATTGGGTCGCCAATATCGTACCAGTTAAGAAGAAGGACGGAAGAATTAGAATATGCGTAGATTATCGGGATTTAAACAAAGCTAGTCCGAAGGATGATTTTCCCTTACCGCACATTGATGTGCTCGTCGACGATCTTGCGGGCTTTGAATTATTCTCCTTTATGGATGGATTCTCGGGATATAATCAGATCATGCTGAAGGAAAAAGATAAGATCAAGACCTCATTCACTACACAATGGGGAACTTTTTGTTACAAGGTGATGCCATTTGGGTTGAAAAATGCAGGTGCAACATATCAGAGGGCTATGGTGACCCTTTTTCATGATATGATACATAAGGAGATCGAGGTCTATGTGGATGATATGATTGCCAAATCCAAGCCTGGAGAAGACCATGTTAAAGTGCTGAAGAAGTTATTTGATCGATTGAGAAAGTATAAGCTCAAGTTGAATCATGCGAAATGCGTATTTGGCGCAAGATCCGGAAAGCTGCTAGGGTTTGTGGTGAGCAGCCGTGGTATTGAAATTGACCCTTCCAAGATTAAAGCCATATGGGAAATAGGAACTCCCATTCTTGTTAAAGAAGTAAGGGGGTTCTTGGGAAGATTGAATTATATATCCAGATTCATATCCCAACTATCGAAACGGCGAAACCCTTCTTCAAGTTGCTAAAGAAAGGTGCAAAGGTGAAATGGGATGCGGAATGCCAACAAGCATTTGAGAAGATCAAGGAATATCTGGTACAACCTCCAGTATTGGTACCTCCTATCCCCGACGTTCCTTTAACTCTATATCTGACGGTTAATGATGAGTCCTTGGGAGCTTTACTTGCCCAAACTAACCCCAAGGATCGTAAAGAGCGGGCCATATATTATTTGAGCAAAAAGTTTACAACATCTGAAGTCAAATACCCAACAGTGGAAAGGACTTGCGTAGCATTGGTTTGGGTCCTCCACAGATTGAGGCAAGTATACACTTGCATTATCATATAGAGCTGGTCACTGAAAATGACCCCATCAAATACCTTTTGGAGAAGCCAACATTGTTGGGAAAGATGGCTAAATGGCAAATACGCTTTCGAGTTCGATATCAAAACCTCTCCCCAAAAATCTGTCAAGGGAAGAGCAATTGCTGACATGTTAGCTGAGAATCCTCCTAAGGACGTTTGAGCAAAACAAGGGAGGTCAAATCCTGAATATATCCGAAGACAAATGGACAATGTACTTTGACGGTGCAGTGAACCTCTTTGGATCGAGTCTTAGGGGCGTTTTGATATCCCCCGAAGATCAACATTATCCAGTTTCAGCCAAGTTGGTATTCCCTGTACCAACAACATTTCTGAATATGAAGCCTGCATACTAGGATTACAATTGGCCATCTCATTAAAGGTGAAGAAGCTACTGGTATATGGAGATTCCATGCTAATCATTTTACAAACTCAAGGGGAGTGGAAGACAAAGGATCCCAAGCTTATTCCTTATCATAAATACCTCGAAGAGCTGATCCAACACTTTGAGGAGATTACTTTCGAATATCTGCGAGAACTCAGAACCATTTTGCTGATGCTTTGGCTACATTATCAGCAATGTTACAAGTGCAAAATGGTCTTGAGATAGAGCCATTAAGGATTGATATTTTAGAGCAACACCTGCATACCTGCATGGTCATTGAAGAGGAACCCGACGAAGAACCGTGGTATCATGACATCAAGAATTACTTATCGAAGGGCGAATTCCCGCAGGGACAGTCAACCGGAAGATAAAAAGTACATAAGCAAGATGGCATCTAAATTTTTCCTCAGCGGACAGATCCTATACAAGAGATCCTTCGACTCGGTCCCGCTGAGGTGCGTGAATTCCAAAGAAGCAAATCTCATTATGAAAGAGATTCATGAAGGGGAATGTGGACCGCATATGAATGGCCACCTCCTCGCCAAAAAGATTATGAGACTCGGGTATTATTGGTTGACTATCGAGTCGGATTGCAACCAGCATGTTAGATCCTGTCATCAATGCCAGGTATACGGCGACAGGATAAATGCGCCGCCAACCGAGCTACATCAAATGTCAGAGCCCTGGCCGTTTCGCATGTGGGGAATTGATATGATCGGCCCTATCAACCCAAAGGCCTCCAACGGACATCGTTTCATTCTGGTTGCTATTGATTATTTCACCAAATGGATTGAAGCTAGCTCATATGCCAATGTCACTGCGAATAGTGTGGCCAAGTTCATCAAGCGAGATATCATCTCAAGATATGGAGTGCCAAGAGCCATCATTACAGACAATGGCTCAAATTTGAACAACAAGGTAGTCGATCAACTATTGGAACAATTTAAGGTACGACACCTTAATTCTTCGCCTTACCGCCCGCAAATGAATGGAGCTGTGGAAGCGGCAAACAAGAACATCAAGAAGATATTGGCCAAAACTGCTGAGAAATATCGAGATTGGCACGAAAGATTGCCATATGCTCTCATGGCCTACCGAACTTCAATTCGTACTTCAACTGGGGCAACTCCTTACTCTTTGGTATACGGTATGGAAGCAGTCCTACCAGTAGAGGTGGAAATCCCCTCTTTAAGGATTCTGTCTCAAGTAGGGCTCACGGAAGATGAGTGGAGTCGACAGAGACACGAACAATTGAATTTGATTGACGAAAAGCGATTAAGGGCTATCTGTCATGGTCAAAGTTATCAGAAGAAAGTGGCCAGAGCTTTTAACAAGAAGGTTAAATCTAGAAGTTTTGAAGCGGGGATGCTAGTTGTGAAGAAAATGCTCCCAAATGCACAACACCCGGGAGGCAAATTCATGCCAAATTATGAAGGCCCCTATGTGATTCGGAAGGTCTTATCCGGGGGAGCTCTTATACTTGTAAACATGGATGGAGAAGAATTGGCAAGTCCAGTGAACTCGGATGCCGTTGCCCCTCTTTGAAAGTAATCTCGGTTAGAGGTTGCTTTCAAAGACAAGGTGACACCTGGATCCTTAATCGACTCTGCTGGGGAAAAATCTAAAGAAAATAAGTCTTTGACATTCGATTGCTTTACCTTCGCAGTTTAAGCTCTGACTCCGTGGGGAATTATTTCAGTTCATGCTCATTTTATGTGAAAGAGAAATGAGAAGAGAGAGACTTACCTGTAGCTCACCTGTCTATGGTTTGAGATTTGTCGATCCGAGGTTGAAAGATTCGGTGTATGGAATTACTCGTGAATGGCGCGACGAGATTTGCAATGGTCGGCGTCCGTATGATGTCGAGTGGTGGTTTGAAAATTTGGAAGGAAGGTTCACCCTTGTAACAAAGGGGTTTCACCTATTTAAAATGGGTTTGACTATCCACTAGGGATTCATCATTTAAAAAGGGGGCAGATCGGCTTTCGTCTCTCCAGCTACTAACCGTACGAAAGGGGAGGTTCACCCTTGTAACAAAGGGGTTTCACCTATTTAAAAAGATTGGCTATCCTCCATGCGGGGACTCACCATCTAAAAAGCAGATCGGCTTTCGTCTCTCCAGCTACTAACCGTCTGAGGGGGAGGTTCACCCTTGTAACAAAGGGGTTTCACCTATTTAAAAAAGATTGGCTATCCTCCATGCGGGGACTCACCATCTAAAAAGCAGATCGGCTTTCGTCTCTCCAGCTACTAACCGTTCGAGGGGGAGGTTCACCCTTGTAACAAAGGGGTTTCACCTATTTAAAAAAGATTGGCTATCCTCCATGCGGGGACTCACCATCTAAAAAGCAGATCGGTTTTCGTCTCTCCAGCTACTAACCGTCCGAGAGGGTGCCATCCGAGGACCTAGGTTAACTAGTGTACCTACGAGCTCAAACCCTATTTCAAATTTTCAAATAAGCAGATCGGTTTTCGTCTCTCCAGCTACTAACCGTCCGAGAGGGTGCCATCTGAGGACCTAGGTTGACTAGTGTACCTACAGAGCTCAAACCCTATTTCAAATTTTCAAATAAGCAGATCGGTTTTCGTCTCTCCAGCTACTAACCGTCCGAGAGGGTGCCATCCGAGGACCTAGGTTGACTAGTGTACCTACGAGCTCAAACCCTATTTCAAATTTTCAAATAAGCAGATCGGTTTTCGTCTCTCCAGCTACTAACCGTCCGAGAGGGTGCCATCCGAGGACCTAGGTTGACTAGTGTACCTACTGAGCTCAAACCCTATTTCAAATTTTCAAATAAGCAGATCGGTTTTCGTCTCTCCAGCTACTAACCGTCTGAGAGGGTGCCATCCGAGGACCTAGGTTGACTAGTGTACCTACAGAGCTCAAACCCTATTTCAAATTTTCAAATAAGCAGAGGATCCGAGGACCCGGGGATGCCAAAAGACCCCGCAGAAAATCCAAGTTAATCAAATCTTTAAAATGCAACTTTTCCGAGGATTTGGGGTCACCGGGGAACCTGCAGAAAGTTCAATCAAACATCATTAGTATGACAACTTTAAGTTCTTGGAAAAAATTCAAGAATTCTAGACAAATTTTCAAAGTGTATTTGTGAGGGAAATGTCTCCAATCACAATTTCAAATCTCCACTGGGGATGGACTTTGAATGACACATCCTGAGTGTTCTTCAAAAGGTTGTTTTAAAAAATTTTCAAAAGGATTTTCCTTCATCCAAGAGGGCTTCTCACCATTTAGGAAGGCTTTTCTTAAAATTCAAATCTGCTCACAGGAAACCTAACCTCGAGGTTTCGGGATCATTCGAGATTCATACAATCTGACTAATCGTAGAAGGCATTTTAAAAGGGACCGTAATTCGGGCCAGGTCAAAGGCTTTTCAAAGGATATTCATTTTGAAGTTTAGAAATGAATTTTGATCTGAAATAGCTTCTTCGGGTCTACAAGTCAAGAACCCTGAAGTCATGATAAGACAGGATTGTACTTACCTCTTTAAGCGGTAGCTTCCTGTATGATTTCTTGCATTAACCTGAAACACCTCTTAGATCGGAAAAGTTCTGGTGACAGGTTGTATTTTGGTTTAAGGTGGGCTCTTTAAGAACGGCCATATTTTCAAAAGAGGGTGAACTTTGGTGATCACCTTGACATTTCTCCAGCTTTCATTTGCCTTTTGCAGAAGATTCACAATCATTCTTTTTCCAATTGATTTTGAGGATTTTCCTCTTTTCATCTTAATGATTTTTCTTTAGGATTTGCCCCTTTTCGGGATGCTCTTTTCATGGGCTTTGGCCTTGCTTTTACCAGGCACTTTGCTTTTTCTAGCCCTTTCATTCTTCATCATTTTCGCACCGACTGGTTCTTTTGAGACCAGTATCAAAATTCTTCCGATCATGCTTTTTGATTCATTGCTGGTAATTCCTTTGCTTTGCCCCAGTGTGGGGGGGGTGATCACCAACAAGGGTTTAGAAATGAATATTCAAAGGCTCAAATTGGCTTTTCAAAGGGTAAGTGTTTGGGATATAGAGATGAAATGCTTTTCTTCACTTTGAGGTGTTCCAAGTCTTTGCGAAATCACCCGAAGCTAATCACAAAAGATTGATGCGAGTCAGTACAATAAAGTCTTACCCGACCTTTTCTCCAAGGAATCATCCAATGAACCTCCAAATATGCCCCATTGTGGGGTGGTTCTTGACAGGGTTATATTCATAAAATTCTCCCTTTTTGGCTCAGAGTGGTTATCAAGGGATACAAATGTGTATGGATAATTTTGAAATGGAAATGCCTTTCATCATTTTAATCCATGTAATCACCGCGAATGATCCCTACGTCCCAAAATTAAGCTCTTTCGCTCCATCACTCTCACTCATCACTCAAGTGTGTCGGGGACGTGTTTAAGGACAAAGTTTGCCTCTTTTCATTTGAAGGATCATTCTTTTGAAAAGCTTTCAAAGCATGCCCTTTTATAGAAACTCGGGCGTTTTCGTCAAAATTCATCGTTTGCCAAATGTTCTCATCAAAGATAATATTCAAAAGATGTTTCTGTAATTTGTAAGGAATATTTCTTTGAAAGGGCCTTGTGGCTCTATAATTCCAAGTTTTTTCAATTTCAAGCACGACGGCGTATGAAAATTCTTTGTAAAGAAAGAGAACCTCAAACCTGTCTTCTTCAAATATTGGCTTCTGTCCCCCGTAAAAACAAAAGGAAACAATCAGTTCAAGGTATTCAAAATTTTAAGTTCCGAAGCGATTTCTTCTCGTCTCCTTCGGACGTTGACTCCTGTCTCCTGTAAAAACAAAAGGAAACAATCAGTCCAAGATATTCAAATTTTCAAATCCCGAAGTGATTTCTTCTTATCTCCTTCGGATGTTGACTCCTGTCTCCTCTTTCGGGTGTCGACTCCTGTTTCCTGTAAAGAACAAAAGGAAACAATTAGTCCAAGATATTCAAAATCCGTGATCCAAAGTAACGGATAACTTCCCTGTTTTGATCGGTTGCTCGCAAAGTTCTTCATGATTCCCAGTCCACCTACAAAATACAAACGTATGCAAATGCATGTATGCAGATGTCATGCAAATGCAAAATTTTCATGTGACTCATATCTGCTCATCAACCGCTCCGAAGCTCAATTTATTTCAAGGAAAATATCTCTTCACGGCATCCGAATTCACTGGACTTGCCAATTCTTCTCCATCCATGTTTACAAGTATAAGAGCTCCCCCGGATAAGACCTTCTGAATCACATAGGGGCCTTCATAATTTGGCATGAATTTGCCTCCCGGGTGTTGTGCGTTTGGGAGCATTTTCTTCACAACTAGCATCCCTGCTTCCAAAACTTCTAGGTTTAACCTTCTTGTTAAAAGCTCCGGCCACTTTCTTCCGATAACTTTGACCATGACAGATAGCCCTTAATCGCTTTTCGTCAATCAAATTCAATTGTTCGTGTCTCTGTCGACTCCATTCATCTTCTGTGAGCCCTACTTGAGACAGAATCCTTAAAGAGGGGATTTCCACCTCTACTGGTAGGACTGCTTCCATACCGTATACCAAAGAGTAAGGAGTTGCCCCGGTTGAAGTACGAATTGAAGTTCGGTAGGCCATGAGAGCATATGGCAATCTTTCGTGCCAATCTCGATATTTCTCAGCAGTTTTGGCCAATATCTTCTTGATGTTCTTGTTTGCCGCTTCCACAGCTCCATTCATTTGCGGGCGGTAAGGCGAAGAATTAAGGTGTCGTACCTTAAATTGTTCCAATAGTTGATCGACAACCTTGTTGTTCAAATTTGAGCCATTGTCTGTAATGATGGCTCTTGGCACTCCATATCTTGAGATGATATCTCGCTTGATAAACTTAGCCACACTATTCGCAGTGACATTGGCATATGAGCTGGCTTCAATCCATTTAGTGAAGTAGTCAATAGCCACCAAAATAAAGCGATGTCCGTTTGAGGCCTTTGGGTTGATAGGGCCAATCATATCAATTCCCCACATGCAGAATGGCCATGGCTCTGACATTTGATGTAGCTCGGTTGGCGGCGCATTTATCCTGTCGCCGTATACCCGGCATTGATGACAGGATCTAACATGCTGGTTGCAATCCGACTCGATAGTCAACCAGTAATACCCGAGTCTCATAATCTTCTTGGCGAGGAGGTGGCCATTCATATGCGGTCCACATTCCCCTTCATGAATCTTTTTCATAATGAGATTTGCTTCTTTGGAATTCACGCACCTCAGCAGGACTGAGTCAAAGGATCTCTTGTATAGGATCTGTCCGCTGAGGAAAAATTTAGATGCCATCTTGCTTATGTACTTTTTATCTTCTGGTTGACTGTTCATGGGAATTCGCCCTTCAGTAGGTAATTCTTGATGTCATGATACCACGGTTCCTCATCAGGTTCTTCTTCAATGACCATGCAGTATGCGGGTTGCTCAAGGATGTCAATCCTTAACGGTTCTATCTCAAGACCATTTTGCACTTGTAACATGGCTGATAATGTGGCCAAAGCATCAGCAAAATGGTTCCGAGTTCTCGCAGATATTCGAAAGTAATCTCCTCAAAGTGTTGGATCAGCTCTTCGAGGTATTTATGATAAGGAATAAGCTTGGGATCCTTTGTCTTCCACTCCCCTTGAGTTTGTAAAATGATTAGCATGGAATCTCCGTATACCAGTAGCTTCTTCACCTTTAATGAGATAGCCAATTGTAATCCTAGTATGCAGGCTTCATATTCAGAAATGTTGTTGGTGCAGGGGAATACCAACTTGGCTGAAACTGGATAATGTTGATCTTCGGGGGATATCAGAATCGCCCCAGTGCTCGATCCAGTGAGGTTCACTGCACCGTCAAAGTACATTGTCCATTTGTCTTCAGATATATTCAGGATTTGACCTCCCTTGTTTTGCTCTGAAACGTCCTTAGGAGGATTCTCGGCTAGCATGTCAGCAATTGCTCTTCCCTTGACAGATTTTTGGGGAGAGGTTTTGATATCGAACTCTGAAAGCAGTATTTGCCATTTAGCCATCTTTCCCAACAATGTTGGCTTCTCCAAAAGGTATTTGATGGGGTCATTTTCGGTGACCAGCTCTATATGATAATGCAGTGTATACTGCCTCAATCTGTGGAGGACCCAAACCAATGCTACGCAAGTCCTTTCCCTTTGTTGGGTATTTGACTTCAGATGTTGTAAACTTTTTGCTCAAATAATATATGGCCCGCTCTTTACGATCCTTGGGGTTAGTTTGGGCAAGTAAAGCTCCCAAGGACTCATCATTAACAATCAGATATAGAGTTAAAGGAACGTCGGGGATAGGAGGTACCAATACTGGAGGTTGTACCAGATATTCCTTGATCTTCTCAAATGCTTGTTGGCATTCCGCATCCCATTTCACCTTTGTACCTTTCTTTAGCAACTTGAAGAAGGGTTTTGCCGTTTCGATAGTTGGGATATGAATCTGGATATATAATTCAATCTTCCCAAGTAAACCCCTTACTTCTTTAACAAGAACAGGAGTTCCTATTTCCCATATGGCTTTAATCTTGGAAGGGTCAATTTCAATACCACGGCTGCTCACCACAAACCCTAGCAGCTTTCCGGATCTTGCGCCAAATACGCATTTCGCAGGATTCAACTTGAGCTTATACTTTCTCAATCGATCAAATAACTTCTTCAGCACTTTAACATGGTCTTCTCCAGGCTTGGACTTGGCAATCATATCATCCACATAGACCTCGATCTCCTTATGTATCATATCATGAAAAAGGGTCACCATAGCCCTCGATATGTTGCACCTGCATTTTTCAACCCAAATGGCATCACCTTGTAACAAAAAGTTCCCCATTGTGTAGTGAATGAGGTCTTGATCTTATCTTTTCCTTCAGCATGATCTGATTATATCCCGAGAATCCATCCATAAAGGAGAACAATTCAAAACCCGCAAGATCTGTCGACGAGCACATCAATGTGCGGTAGGGGAAAATCATCCTTGGGACTAGCTTTGTTCAAGTCCCGATAATCCACGCATATTCTAATTCTCCCATCCTTCTTCTTAACTGGTACGATATTGGCGACCCAATCAGCATATGGGACAGCCTCGATAAATCCAACTTTAAGGAGCTTCATCACCTCTTCCTTGATTTTATCCGCCGAGTTCGGGATTCATTCTTCCGGGTGATTGATTTACTGGTGTGCAAGAAGGATCTGTGGGCAAAGCATGCTCCACAATCTCACGATCTAGACCCGGCATGTCAGCATACGACCAGGCGAAGATATCTTGATATTCCTTGAGTAACACCGTCATTCTTAAAATATCTGCTGCCGACAGGTGTCCTCCTATTTTCACTTCCTTGACGCAATGAGAATCTCCCAAATTAATGATGATAGGTTCTTCAGAAATAGGAGGCTTAGATTCTTCGAAACAATCCCATTCTTTCTTGATATCGCTCACATCAACCTCGTCTATATCAACTTCGCATGCATAGTCATCGAGCTGATATGAGTCACATATTAACCTGTTATGTATGGGTGGGATGACATGCTCGGGGGTGGGGAAATCATCGTCCAGCCACTCAATTATCACGTTCACCCGATTATCCAGGAACGGGTTGAATAAGTCTGGCTCTGCATCCTCGGAGATGTCTTCATCTTCCAGCCATTTGCCTCCCTTAGAGAATACCTCGAATAAAGGGTTTAGGAGCATTTTTCCTCTAGCTTTCCATACATCGGTACCTATGAAACGGCCACCTTGGCGTCCACGGCGTCCATGGTCTCCATAACGATTGTTTCGACCTCGGCCTCGACCTATGTTATTTTCCACTATTCCGCTATAACCCAGACCAACCTTGTGGTCATTTGAGCCCAAATTCAAAGGGTTACGGATTCCCCGACCATATTTCCCTAATCCAGCACCCGGAATAAATCCATTCGAGAGTAGCACTTTTCCCGCCATAGTTGCGGGTCTTGAAAGCTCTGGTATAGCCACCTTTGCATCCGGTAACACATGCATGACAGATACAATGTCGAAGGTGTGATAACTCAGCTCCTCCTCTTTTGAGGGTTCGACGTATGGAACCATCCCTTTTAAAGCGGCCCGATGTCCTGTCTCGCCATGGACGGTGATCAATTGACCCTTGACCACAAATTTTAACTTTTGATGCAGAGAGGAAGGTACCGCTCCAGACACATGAATCCACGGTCTTCCCAGGAGCAAGGTGAAGGCGCTTGGAATATCCAATACTTGGAACGGTATAGAGAAAGTTACCGGTCCAATGTCAATGTCCAGCTCAATCTCTCCTACAACATTCTTGGAGACTCCATCAAATGATCGGATGGTGGCCTTGGATGTCTTCACAAAATCTTCATTGATCCCCAAGCTTCTCAAAGTGCTTAGTGGACACAAGGTTGAAAGCGGAACCATTATCAATCAAGACGTGAGGAACCTCCTTTCCGTGACACCTCACAGCTATGTAAAGGGCTTTGTTGTGAACTCGCCCTTCTTTCGGGAAGTCTTCGTCCGAGAAGGATATCTGGTCCTTCGGAAGGATAGCACCCACAAAGTCTCCCAATTGCACTTCGTTAATTGTCTCTCGGAACATGCACCTCATCCAGCACCTTCAAAAGGGCGTCTTTGTGCTTTTCAGAATTTTTGAAGAGATCCAAGAAGGAAATCCGTGCGGGCATCTTCCGCAGTTGGTCAACGACATCATATTCACTGGTCCTCACGACCGATTGCAACTTCTCAACCTCTTCCGCAGCTTGGGATTCTCTTTTCAGAATCCACTTCTCTCGGGGGATAACATCTTCCGGATCTCATTATGGCGTCAATCTCGCCCGTTCCATAATCCCAATGAACCGCCCTTGAGTTGTACTCTTCCACAGGCGGTAATTTAATCCTCACCGGTATGATCTTTTCCGGTAGTGATTCGGATGTTGATGGTTTTTCTGAACTAGAAGCTTCTAACTCCCAGCCTATCAACTTTGTTCAAATCAATCACGAAACGAATTGGGGCATCTATCATCCCAATCATTTCATCCTCATGAACCTCCTCGGGGTTATGTTCGGACCGGGCCTTATCAGCGTGGCGTTTTCTTCATCCAGATCTCTCTGCCTTTCCCTTTTGACTCTTAGGATAATCCCCTCAATTCTCATACCAATCTCCACCATATGTTGGAACGACGAGTAAGTGTATGCATACATGCGATCAAAGTATTCCGCCGGAAGTGACTTCAGTACGAACTCCAACATTTCTCTCTCGACAGTGGCGGTTGTACCATCACAGCGTGTTTCTTCCACCTCCTAGTGAAGAGTTCAAAACTCTCGTCTTCCCCTTTCCGGATATTCAACAGATTAGCCTTAGTGAAATAACCTCCGATTCCAGCTTCAAAGTGTCGTATGAAGTGCTCGATAAATCCTCCCACTCGGGACCCGGTCTAGATCGATTGATTGAAACCATACCAGCGCGAGGCCCATTAAACTTTGTCCAAAGTTCCGGATCGGTGTTTCGTCATCTTCATGGTGGCCAACCATTTGGCGAAGATAGTATGAGACATGCGCCGCAGGACACCCAGCGCCATTATACTTCGTGCGGAAGACCACCCTCGGGTTCACACCTTGAGGCGGGACATTTCTCGCTTGGGTGAGTGGCGTAATCAGCTCCTTCAACTCATCCATTTTCCTCGACACGTCATCTCCTTGCTCTTGTAGTAGAGCGATCTTTCGATTCTGTGTTTCCATGGCCCGCCGTATCTCCGGAATCTGCATATTCTCTTCTATTCTTGTGGCGTTGTTCCTGGCCATTAATTGCGATAATTCTGCTACCATAGTCGTCAAATGACGTATATGCGTCTCCGGATTAGAAAGTCGCATATCAACCTCTTGGTTCCTCTGTTCATCCCGAGGAGCCGCTTGGTCCTTAACTTCATCGATCGTTCCCACAAATTCGTCACTTGTGGGGTCATCCATTCCACCCCACCCATCGGGGACTACATCTCCAGAATTGACAAAGAAACTCGGGGGCGCCGAATATAGCACTTTAAAGTTGTACCCACCACTATCTTCCCCCAGGTTATCAACTATTTCGCCCCTCTCTAGGGCTTTCTGCAAAAATCTCCTGTCGCCCCCGGTGGGCCTTATCCAGACGGACTTCATATTCGTCTATCTCTTCAATTTCTTGACCATCTTTGACGCTCATCAAATATCCCGAGGGTATTTTCAAAAGAGCTCCCCTCGTAGGTTTCATTGCGAACTCCTCAGACAGCATGTTCACCGCCACGTAGGTCCCCTTGAAAGCGACATTTTCCATTCTTCCTATGACGCCCAAGCTAATTAATTTTTCCAAGCAAGTTTCTTTTTGCTCCCGGGAAATACTCTCTCCTTCCGGGTATTGCGAGGCTAATGTCAAGACATCCCGCATTTTATCCATATTCACTATGAACTCCAGAACCTCTTCCTCTTCATCTCCAAAGATCGCGTTCACCTCACGATGCTCGGGTAGCGGGTTCTCGCTGCACATTCGGTTCGGCTTTATCAAATTCCAGAACTTTTCCGTCGATCAATGCTTGCACCTTGAATTTCAGAGCGAGACAGTTATCCGCGTTATGCCCCCTTTCTCCCATATGGTATACGCATGTCCGGGTCTCATCATACCCAGGAAATCTTGGCGGGTGAGCTCGAGGTGGCTCTTTTGCAACTAAACGATTCTCCAAAAGCATGGGTAACAACTTGGATAAGGGTCGGGGTAGTGGGGTGAAAACAACCTGGGTTTTTCTTTTCGAATTCCGGTGGGTTGGAAGCGGTCCAGGAGGACGTTCCTTGGGTAGGAATTGAAGGCGAGAAATTTCTGGGCTTTGGCGGATTAGGGACAAAAGCTACTTCTCCAGTTTGCTCCCTAATATCCCTTCTCAAAGGGTATTGGCGTTTGAAAGGCGCCTCAGGTATCTTCTTCTCTCTCGGTGCCCACTCATGACGCTCCGCCACCTTGATCGGGTGTGCAAATGTCCGACACCCGGAGGTGTTCAGCTTGTCGAAAAATTCAAACGGAAGGGCCTTGAGAAACAGATCTATTAGTTCATCTTCCGGGACGGGCGGTTTTACTTGCACAGCCCGGTGCTCTCCATCTCTGGGCGTAGGCGCGAACGGCCTCGCTCTTTCCTTTTACTGTCCTTAAAAGGTCCTCTCTAGTTAGGGCGGTCAAAGTGTTAAACTTGTATTGCCGAAGGAACTCGTCTGCCAGTTTATCCCAATCGGCGAGCCTCTCTGGCTCCAATTCAATGAACCACGCCAGGGCTGCCCCAGATAGGCTTTCCTGGAAAGTGTTAACCAGTAGTGGAATGTTGTCGGAGAACTGCGACATTCGACGCAAGTAATACTTCAAGTGCGCCTTGGGACACCCGGTCCCATTATATCTTCTTACAAAGTCTGGCTCCTTGTAATCAGCAGGAACCTCTATCTTTTCGAACGGTGCAACCTTGTCGAATCTCGAGAGCTCATAACCTTGACTCGCCAAACACTCTTCGATCTTAGCGAGCCTCTTAATTTCCTCTTCCATTTTGAGGACTTGCTTCTCCTTTTTCTCCAGGTCAATCACAATGGGAGGATCCTTAGGCGGTCTTTCCGGATTCAGAGTTGGATTGGCGGCGGGCGCCGGATTAGCGTTTGCTCCATCGGATGGCCCGCAGAGCTTGAGAATTAGGGTCAACGGGGTATCTCCCCGGCTTGCAATCATCATTGCCTTCATCTCCGCCACCATTGTGGCGATCACATTCATTTGATTCTCCGGATTACCCACACGAGGTGCGAGCTCTTCTTGTTCCATCCTTAACTTGCGCGTTTTACTGCGAGTCCTCGTATTTATCACTCACCTATTTTCAGAATATCAAATCAGTATGGGAAATATTAAGAATTGGAGACATTGATCCGTGGTAATTGACTTTTCTATATGTATGCATGAAATGCTCATAAAAGAGATAGTATGTATTCATTACAAACCAAATTGTTCAAAAGTATCTAAAAGATAACAAATATGTAAAATCTAAAT
Organism: Rhodamnia argentea; assembly: GCF_020921035.1. Taxonomy (NCBI): domain Eukaryota; kingdom Viridiplantae; phylum Streptophyta; class Magnoliopsida; order Myrtales; family Myrtaceae; genus Rhodamnia; species Rhodamnia argentea. The sequence continues at coordinate 49,771 of NW_025955879.1, forward strand.
GGGGGAATGGATCTATCCAAGTCGGGGACGCTTCCACTCTTCTTGCTCTTCGATCCATCGGAATCCCACAAGTATGGGTCTTCTCCCTCTTCTGATATCCACTTGCTCTGGATCTTCGGGAATGTACGGTTCTACTCCCGGTACATATGGTACTATGTACTCTGGCTCATATGACTCTACTTCTTCAATCCGAGGAGATACGCACTCGGGTACATATGGCTCTACCATTGATTGGCGATACTCCTTAAACTTCTGGATATACTCCTTGGAGGCCCCGTGAACGTTCATCTCATCGTCCAAATAGTCCGGCCATTCAACTTGTTGCAGTGGGGAATTCTTCAAAGCGTGAAGAATAAGCTTGATCCGGGCCCGATACAACTCCTTTGTTTCCTTAGTGAGCTTTCCTCGTATCATATCGAATGAGAAGATCCCGGGACAAACATCCGGTGGTATCTCTTGTAGAACTCCAAATTGCCTCACCACTCGAATGGGGTAATATGCCACAGCGCCGGTACATCCCAATAAGGGGATAGGGTTATCTTCAATACCCGAAATGCGAGCTTCTACGATCTTGGGCCAAGTCAAACGCCATCTAATATGCTCGGGTTTCAAATTGTCCAATAGCTCAACCCACTTTTTGAATGAGTATTTGGGTACAAGGGATTGACACTTAAGGAAGGATCTAAGGGGGTGAACGTGCTCATTGATCTCATAACACCCCACCCGGAGTTGGAAAGTCTTTATATGAGAGGTGAACCACAAGTGGAGTAATCCGCTAGACGCTTGGAAAACAGCCTTTTTGAAGATTTGGAACGATTCAGGGAGAGAAAAGTCTCAGCTAAGATCATGTACGAATAATCCCAGGTGACAACACGCTTGTCTGGCTATATGGGTTATGGAGGGGTCAAAAGTAGTTCTAGAAGTCGGGAATAGAACGAATGCAAAGAAAGCCAAGATAAACACCTTTCCCGATTTATGACCGGTTTCGGTGGGTAGAGAGGAATAATTATCGAAAAGGAACGAGAATGTGAACTTGTTGGAATTGGACTTGTAAACTTTTTCAATTTCAGAAGTTTTAAGGCGAAGGAAACTCGATAACGAACGAGTGGAATCCATGTCCAAAGGGGGTTGAGCTATACGTTCTTCAAATTTGGCCCCGATAATAGCGGTATACTCCTCAAGCGTAGGGGTCAATTCCAATCCTCGAAAGTTGAACGTCATTGTTCGCGCGTCCCATGCCTTGGCTAGTGCTTGAATGAGCGCCGGTTGGTATTCCACTTTGATCAAATCTACAAGTCGTCCCAAACGTCCTTCCACATAGGCTTTGTTGACGATGTCGAGGCGATCCCACCATATAGCGAGTTCCTTGCGCGGTATTGGGATGACTTTGATGTCTCCATTCCCCATGATCTAAAAAATGCAAAAATGATGATCCTAAAGTCAATTACCACAGTTTAATATGCATATGCATGTAATGTGATGCAAATGTGCTAACCAAATTCCATGTCATCTTTTGGTAACATGAGGGTCAACTACTCCCACTTGACCCAAATAAGCCAAATAGGGTAATTATGGACCAAATCTCACCCAAAGATGGCATGTAATTTGATTAGGATCGTTTAAGCGTAATCGGGGTAAAAAAGTCGTTCACAAATTGACAACTCATGAAATTTACAAGTCTAATACAATAAAGTCAAAAAAGATAGAACATGACAGTATCTAGAGATGTTCGGACAATAAATGTCGATGAAAGTACATAATAGACTCAAAATATAATGAAACCTAGAAAATGCCCCAAAGTCGTACTAATCTAGACAGTAAGAATGGTATCCTCATCCGATGAAATCTCTACTATCTCGGGAAGCTTGATATCTTCTTCATCATCAAAGGATATGGTGATGATTTCCTTCTTCTTAATCGGGGAATGTTTTGGGGCCGTCTTGGTAGCATGAGGCTTCCTCGCCAACTTCATGTACAATTCCCGGATTCTTTCTTTCTCGCGCTCGAGCTCCAAATATCGTCCACATCGGGTATAATCGCAACTCTCGCTACGGATGCGATTCCGTCCGTTGAGCTCTCGTCCATGAACAAATCCGAAAACTCGGAATGTAGCGGGTACTCGGTCCTCGCGTCGAATGGTCCTCCGCTCCCATGTGAATACATCGGGTGCATCAACACGACTTTGGGGCGCCATCTATCCTAAAAAGGAAAATTTGACTTTCAACCCCGATCACTTAAACGATCTTACAAATTGTGATGATATGTAGTGGAAATGTATGATATGCAAAATTTAAATTTACAAGTTCAAAATAAAAAGGGTAGAAAGCCTTACCAACCGATGTTACTCTTTTTTGGTTTTTGGTTTTAGGTATACCAACCATCCATTTCACATGCGCATGAGACAGGTGAGGTTTAACTCTAAAGAAATCAAAAGGCTCGGGTATGGACCTAAAAAAGGCTCCCGCTATACAAATCGATGGGCCGCCCACAAGCGCAATCAAACAACAAGTGGGTAGGACCATCAATCTTACATAGCGAGCGGGATCAAATATGGTCAACCCAAGTGCAATCAAACACAAGAGCTTCGCATACCGATCCCTATCTATGGCGACCTAAGAGGTGATTTCGCGGCTCGGGTTTAGGCGCTTGTGTGTGCAGTGTCGTGATCCTCGAAATATGCAAGACATGCACCACAATTTATATTCAAAACACCGCTTCAAAATTTGCATAAATAAACAAACAATCCAAAACTCCATATCTCGCATCAAAAATGGTTATACATGACGCCACCCCTTATAACTCCCATCTGCATCAACATTTAACACTTTTTTGTTAGTGGACGTACCTCATCTTCAAGAGCATCTGCGAAAAACGAGGTTAGAAAACAATCAGCATTTTTATCGGCTTAAATCCTCTTAAAGTATTCCCCAATGAGTCGCTGATCTGTCGCGACCCTCCCGGAAATTTCCTTCCCGGGGTGGAATAGGGCTAACGAGCCGATCCCTCCTTTTATAGGCATATATATGGGGGATCGCGAGTCTCTCCCAAGACCCATTACTCGAATCGCGATGTCGGGTAAAATTTTTCAAATATCGAAATTGACCTTGTGTGGTCGGGTGGCATGTGCGATATGTACATGCAATTTGGAGTCGCCACCGATCGATTTATTGGAAGGTACGATCGGAAAACCTTACCGAGCGGTCGGGAGAAACCGTTCGGTTCCGCGAAAACCGGAGATTTTGGGTCCGGGGATTTGGTTACGCCAAGTTTCATATTTGACGCCCTTTCGGTTACCGATGTTGATTGTTTTTCTAACCTAAGATTTCATGCAGATGCGATATAAGATGAGGTAGGTCCTAAAAAATCTAAGTATTCATACGGATGGGATTTTTCTATCCTAATCAATCACAATCGAGGAATTAACGCACAGTCAAAATCATTACAAGCAATCAAATCAATCAATCAGGGTTTGATATGTCTAAAATGGCCCTATCGGCCCACACAAAAATCAATTTTGGGTATCGGGGTGATTTGGTAAAAATTTGGGGCGAATGGCCCGGAAGGGTAGAATGGTCATTTTTTGGGGTTCGGGACCCGAAAATCACAAAATTTCGATTTGGCCAGTTGAATGTGGCCATTTCTCATTTTTTGTGATTTTCTTGAATTTTTCTAATTTTTTCTATTTTTTGGAATTTTTATTTATTTTTAAAAAATATTGGAAATTTTCCCGGATCGAAATTAATCGACCCTTGAAGTCTCAAAAATTTTCGATCCAGACTTTATGAGTCCCGAATCGATCTAGGAATTTTTAGAAATTTTTTGTGAAAATCTGGGAATTTTTATGAATTTTCTAAGTATTTTTACAATTTTTTTGGATTTTTGGAAATTTCTTTTTATTTTTTATTATTTTTTATTAATGAACCGGACCGGGTCAAACCGGTCAACGGCCGGTCAACCCGGTCCGACCGCTCATGCACCCCTCTACGACTAAAACGGCGCCGTATGCTATTTATTTGATTTTTTTTATTTTCTAAACTAATTTCCTATTATTCGAAAATATATAAAAGAAATGGACGGCTGAGATCAACTCTTAAATCAATCTCAGCCATTGACTCTACCCTAATCAAAACGACGACGCTTCCGGGTCTTAGTCTAAACGGCGCCGCATCACTTATAGCAATGAACGGCTGCGATTAATTCTAAACCCGATCTGCACCGTCCAATCTTTCTGGAACCAAAACGACGACGTATCCGCTTATCGAATGAACGGCCGAGATCTAACCTAGATCTCATCTCAGCCATTCGTCCTACTCTTGCTAAAACGACGCTGGATCAGTTAAATGCATGAACGGTCATGATCTAACCTAGACTTGATTCGGGACCGTCCATCCATTCTATAGCCAAAACGACGCCGAATCGCCTACATTAAACGACACCGTTTTACATTTTCTATTTTCTAATCTAATATATCTAATATCCAAAAATATAAAAATAAAGATCCAACGGCCCGTAATCAAACTCAACTAATAATCCGGGCCGTTGGATGAGATCGACTCGGCTCGTCCGCGCCAACGGCCGAGCCGAGTCGGCGACGAGCTGGACCAACCAGCGCCCGACACGTCAGACCGCCGACCACGTTGACCGCCACGTCACCTTCTTCTTCTTCCTCGCGACGACCACTAAACGGACGGCTGACATCCCTCCGGCGAGATCCGACGGTGAGATCTCGCCGGAATAACGTGAAACCAACGCCAAACAACTCACCCGAACCTCCTCTATAACATATCCAAAGATCTAAGTATTTTATCCACTAAATCGCGAGAATCGGATCAATCACAATCGCGACAACCGGAACTTCAAACGCACAGCATATAGCATAACAATCAAATCATATCACACAGAAGCCGGAATAAGAGGTAAGTGAACTTACCTCGAGCTCAGATCGAGCTCGCAAGTTCCGAAATAGCCTGGCCGGTGTTCGGCCGGACCGAGCAAGGTTGGGGGTTCGACTCGCGTGATTCGAGGGAAATCGATGCAAAAACGAAGTGCGATTGTGGTCGATGATGCTCAAGGAGTAAAACGCACAAACTAATTGCAACAATCATGCTCGGGATGATGCGACGCCATGATTGCACAAGAAGAAGCTTGAGAAGTCGACTCACCGATTTTGAAGGTTTCGAGCTAATCCAGAGGCCGCGATCGCTTCTCCAAGGTTCGGGCAAGCTTCCCGAAGTAGCGGCGAGGTTCGATTCTCTCTGGATTGCCTTCGCGAAGAACTCACTGGACCGAGCTCAAACCTTCGATCGCTCGGGCGAGAAGGTGAGCTCTCCTTCGCTTTCTCTCTCTCTCTATCTCTATTCTATTTGCTGGGCGAGCAAATGAACCTCCCTCATTCGCGAAGCTTCCCAGCCTATTTATACCCACTTTCGAATTTGCGCGCGTCGAATGTGAGCTGGCCGAGCTTCCTCCGCACGTGCTCAAGTGTGCCAAATGGTCTAAACGGCGTCAAGAACGGAATGCAATTCCGTTGGACTCCGTTTGGTGCTCCGGCGATGTCAATTACGCGCGAATTGCACTTGATTTGCAGGCTGTTGACTTTTTCATGTCGCCGTGACTTTGATAGCTCGCCGGAGCTCCTCCGGCGGCCATTGATCTTGATACTTGGCTCAATCAACGCGTATCAACCTGGGGAACAAAACGCCTAAATTAATTGCTTCGATTATCACCAATTGGCCTGTCAATTTGATCGTCCAAATCATGCCATTCACTTGTTCATATGCACGGGCGTTTCGAGGAAGACGAAGCCATAGCCGGGACCGGTTCGACCGGTCCGACCGGCTGCCGACCGGTCCGAACCGGTTCGAGACAATGAACTTCGCGTAATTTTCAAAATTAAACAAAATTGACTTGGAATTTTTGCAATTAAATTTGAAAATTGCACTTAGGGGCCTGGATATTATCTAGAAATGCAATTTCGCCCAAAATTTCTTATCAATTTGCACAAAAACCCCAAATTTTTCTAAAATCCCAAATTGGGGAAATGTTCAATTGAGTGTCAATTTGACCAAATTGGATCCCGAAACCCATTCCAATCGATTTAGAATGCATGAAAACATAGGGTGACATCCGATTTTGCAATGATAGTCCCTCAATTAAAAGTAATTTCAAAAATTGACCGATTGAGGGACTAAATTGAAAATATTTTGGGGATTTTGCCTAATTCGTGCAATTCGTGCAATTGAGGGTGGAATTGATCAAATTAAAGTTCAAAGGGACTGCAATTGAATGTCTAGACAACAAATGTGCAAAAATTGCAAATAAAGAGACTCAATTGGTATTTTTTGTGCAAATTCAACCTTAGGCGTTGTGAAGAAACACCTAAGATTAAACTCAATTTTTGATTTTTATTGAGGTCAATATTAAAAGGGAATTAAAAGAAAAATATTGAACATTTTTATGTATTTTTGCGACCTCGAAAAGTATTTTTTATGAATTTTTCAAGTATTTTCCTATTTTCGAAAATATTAAAAAAAATGCGAGAAATATGAAAAATTATTTTTTGTTCCAAATTGGTTCCTTAAGCTTGGCCAAGGCTTCCAATGTTGATTTTTTAATTTTTTGATTTTTTGTGAATTTTTAATGAATTTTGGAAAATAAAACTAAAGGAAAACTGACTAAAAATTCGAGTGTCAACAGTAGTGAAGAGATATTTTCCTTGAAATAAATTGAGCTTCAGAGCGGTTGATGAGCGGATATGAGTCACACGAAAATTTTGCATTTGCATGACATCTGCATACATGCATTTGCATACGTTTGTGTTTTGTAGGTGGACTGGGAATCATGAAGAACTTTGCAGAGCAACCGATCAAAACAGGGAAGTTATCTGTTACTTTGGATCACGGATTTTGAATATCTTGGACTAATTGTTTCCTTTTGTTCTTTACGGGAAACAGGAGTCGACACCCGAAAGAGGAGACAGGAGTCAACATCCGAAGGAGACAAGAAGAAATCACTTCGGGATTTGAAAATTTGAATATCTTGGACTGATTGTTTCCTTTTGTTTTTACGGGAGACAGGAGTCAACGTCCGAAGGAGACGAGAAGAAATCGCTCGGAACTTAAAATTTTGAATACCTTGAACTGATTGTTTCCTTTTGTTTTTACGAGGGACGAAGCCAATATTTGAAGAAGACAGGTTTGAGGTTCTCTTTCTTTACAAAGAATTTTCATACGCCGTCGTGCTTGAAATTGAAAAAACTTGGAATTATAGAGCCACAAGGCCCTTTCAAAGAAATATTCCTTACAAATTACAGAAACATCTTTTGAATATTATCTTTGATGAGAACATTTGGCAAACGATGAATTTTGATGAAAACGCCCCGAGTTTCTATAAAAGGGCATGCTTTGAAAGCTTTTCAAAAGAATGATTCTTCAAATGAAAAGAGGCAAACTTTGTCCTTAAACACGTCCCCGACACACTTGAGCGATGAGTGAGAGTGATAGAGCGAAAGAGCTTAATTTTGGGACGTAGGGATCATTCGCGGTGATTACATGGATTAAAATGATGAAAGGCATTTCCATTTCAAAATTATCCACACACATTTATACCCCTTGATAACCAATCTGAACCAAAAGGGAGAATTTTCTGAATATAGCCCTGTCAAGAACCACCCCACACTGGGGCATATTTGGAGGTTCATTGGATGATTCCTTGGAGAAAAGGTCGGGTAAGACTTTATTGTACCTGACTGCATCAATCTTTTTGTGATTAGCTTCGGGTGATTTCGGCAAAGACTTGGAACACCTCAAAGTGAAGAAAAGCATCTCATTTCTATATCCCAAACACTTACCCTTTGAAAAGCCAATTTGAGCCTTTGAATATTCATTTCTAAACCCTTGTTGGTGATCACCCCCCACACTCGGGGCAAAGCAAAGGAATTACCAGCAATGAGTCAAAAAGCATGATCGGAAGAATTTTGATACCGGTCTCAAAAGGCCGGTCAGTGCGAAAATGATGAAGAATGAAAGGGCTAGAAAAAGCAAAGTGCCTGGTAAAAGCAAGGCCAAAGCCCATGAAAAGAGCATCCCGAAAAGGGGCAAATCCTAAAGAAAAATCATTAAGATGAAAAGAGGAAAATCCTCAAAATCAATTGGAAAAAGAATGATCGTGAATCTTCGCAAAAGGCAAATGAAAGCTGGAGAAATGTCAAGGTGATCACCAAAGTTCACCCTCTTTTGAAAATATGGCCGTTCTTAAAGAGCCCACCTTAAACCAAAATACAACCTGTCACAGAACTTTTCGATCTAAGAGGTGTTTCGGTCGATGCAAGAAATCATACAGAAGCTACCGCTTAAAGGGGTAAGTACAATCCTGTCTTATCATGACTTCGGGGTTCTTGACTTGTAGACCCGAAGAAACTATTGTTGATCAAAATTCATTTCTAAACTTCAAAATGAATATCCTTTGAAAAGCCTTTGACCTCGGCCTGAATTACGGTCCCTTTTAAAATGCCTTCTCTCGATTAGTCGGATTGTATGAATCTCGAATGATCCCGAAACCTCGAGGTTAGGTTTCCTGTGAGCAGATTTGAATTTTAAGAAAAGCCTTCCTAAATGGTGAGAAGCCCTCTTGGATGAAGGAAAATCCTTTTGAAAATTTTTTAAAACAACCTTTTTGAAGAACACTCAGGATGTGTCATTCAAAGTCCATCCCAGATGGAGATTTGAAATTGTGATTGGAGACATTTCCCTCACAAATACACTTTGAAAATTTGTCTAGAATTCTTGAATTTTTTCCAAGAACTTAAAGTTGTCATACTAATGATGTTTGATTGAACTTTCTGCGGGTTCCCTGGTGACCCCAAATCCTCGGAAAAGTTGCATTTTAAAGATTTGATTAACTTGGATTTTCTGCGTGGTCTTTTGGCATCCCCGGGTCCTCGGATGGCACCCTCTCGACAGGTTAGTAGCTGGAGAGACGAAAACCGATCTGCTTATTTGAAAATTTGAAATAGGGTTTGAGCTCCGTAGGTACACTAGTCAACCTAGGTCCTCGAGATGGCACCCTCTCGGACGGTTAGTAGCTGGAGAGACGAAAACCGATCCGCTTATTTGAAAATTTGAAATAGGGTTTGAGCTGCGTAGGTACACTAGTCAACCTAGGTCCTCGGATGGCACCCTCTCGGACGGTTAGTAGTTGGAGAGACGAAAACCGATCTCGCTTATTTGAAAATTTGAAATAGGGTTTGAGCTCGTAGGTACACTAGTCAACCTAGGTCCTCGGATGGCACCCTCTCGGACGGTTAGTAGCTGGAGAGACGAAAACCGATCTGCTTATTTGAAAATTTGAAATAGGGTTTGAGCTCTGTAGGTACACTAGTCAACCTAGGTCCTCGGATGGCACCCTCTCGGACGGTTAGTAGCTGGAGAGACGAAAACCGATCTGCTTATTTGAAAATTTGAAATAGGGTTTGAGCTCTGTAGGTACACTAGTCAACCTAGGTCCTCGGATGGCACCCTCTCGGACGGTTAGTAGCTGGAGAGACGAAAGCCGATCTGCTTTTTAGATGGTGAGTCCCCGCATGGAGGATAGCCAATCTCTTTTAAATAGGTGAAACCCCTTTGTTACAAGGGTGAACCTCCCCCTCGACGGTTAGTAGTTGGAGAGACGAAAGCCGATCTCGCTTTTTAGATGGTGAGTCCCCGCATGGAGGATAGCCAATCTCTTTTAAATAGGTGAAACCCCTTTGTTACAAGGGTGAACCTCCCCCTCGAACGGTTAGTAGTTGGAGAGACGAAAGCCGATCCGCTTTTTAGATGGTGAGTCCCCGCATGGAGGATAGCCAATCTCTTTTAAATAGGTGAAACCCCTTTGTTACAAGGGTGAACCTCCCCCTCGAACGGTTAGTAGCTGGAGAGACGAAAGCCGATCTGTTTTTTAGATGGTGAGTCCCCGCATGGAGGATAGCCAATCTTTTTAAATAGGTGAAACCCCTTTGCTACAAGGGTGAACCTCCCCTTTCGACGGTTAGTAAATTTGGAGAGACGAAAGCCGATCTGCCCCCCTTTTTTTTAAATGATGAATCCCTAGTGGATAGTCAAACCCATTTTAAATAGGTGAAACCCCTTTGTTACAAGGGTGAACCTTCCCCACAAATCTTCAAACCACCACTTGACACCGGACGGACGCCGACCATTGCAAAATCGCGCCAAACCGTCCACGGGTAATTCCGTACACTCGATTTTTCAACCTCGGATCAACAAATCTCAAACCATAGACAGGTGAGCTACGGGTAAGTCTCTCTCTCTTCTCATCTCTCTTTCACATGAAATGAGCATAAATTGGAAATAATTCCCCACGGAGTTAGAGCTTAAACTGCAAAGGTAAAGCAATCGAATGTCAAAGACTTATTTTCTTTAGATTTTTCCCCAGCAGAGTCGATTAAGGATCCAGGTGTCACCTTGTCTTTGAAAGCAACCTCTGACCGAGATTACTTTCAAAGAGGGGCAGCTGTTGACACCCGAATTTTTAATCGGTTTTCTTTAGTTTTATTTTCCAAAATTCATTAAAAATTCACAAAAAATTAAAAAATTATAAAATCAACATTGGAAGCATTGGCCAAGCATAAGGAACCAATTTGGAACAAAAAATAATTTTTCATGTTTTTCGCATTTTTTTAATATTTTCGAAAATAGGAAAATACTTGAAAAATCATAAAAAATACTTTTCGAGGTCACAAAAATACAGAAAAATGTTCAATATTTTTCTTTTAATTCCTTTTTCATATTGACCTCAAGAAAAATCAAAAATTGAGTTCAATTTTAGGTGTTTCTTCATAATGCCTAAGGTTGAATTTGCATAAAAAATACCAATTGAGTCTTTTTATTTGCAAATTTTGCACATTTTAGGTCTAGACATTCAATTGCAGTCCCTTTAAACTTCAATTTGATCAATTGCACCCTCAATTGCACCAATTGCACGAATTAGGCCAAATCCCCAAATTATTTGCAATTTAGTCCCTCAATCGGCCAATTTTCGAAATTACTTTTAATTAAGGGACTATCTTGGTAAAATTGGACTGTCACCCTATGTTTTCATACATTTAGAATTGATTGGAATGGGTCTCATGGTCCAATTTGGTCAAATTGACACTCAATTGAACTTTTCCCTAATTTGGGCAAATTGAAAATTTTGGGGTTTTCATAGAAATTGAGGTGAAATTTTGGGCAAAAACACATTTCTAGATAATATCCAGGCCCTAGAATCCAATTTTAAGGTTTAATTGCAAAAATTCCCACTTGATTTCGATTAATTTCGAAAATTCTATGGAAATTCTTGTCGAACCAGGTTCGGACCGGTCGATTCGCCCGGTCGGACCGGTCGAACCGGTCCCAGCCCTGATATCATCTTCTTCCTCGAGCCTGTGACGTTTTGCAGATTTGAAGGCTAATTTTGACGATCAAATTGGACATTCAATTGGCTATAATTGGATCAATTCGGGAGGCGTTTTGTTCTTCAAGACAAGACACGCCGATTGCCACCCGGCGGCTCGGCCAATGGCCGCCGGAAGTCGTCGCAATCGCCGGTCAAAGGCGCCGGCGTCCGAAAGTCAATATTTTCAAGCTTAAGTGCAATTTGTGCTCGTTTTAGGCTCAACGGACTTCTAACGAGACTTGGACGGAATCGTGATGATTCCGTCACCGTCCGGCGGGCCGTTTGGCATGTGATTAGCACGTGAGGACGTCGCCAACTCAAGCTCCCGAACGCGCGCATTTTCAAAAATTGGTATAAATAGGCAAGAAGATTCTCGAACTAAAGGAGGCTCATTCGTGCTCGTCCATTACCGGACTAGAGAGAGAAAGAGAGAGAAGAGAGAGAGAGACGCTCTCGCGAGCATCGACGCCGCCTCGTCGGAGCTCGGCGTGAGAGGCTCATTCGGCCAATCCCGGACCGCCGCGAGCTTCGAAACCACTTCTCGAAGTTCGCCTGAAGATCAAGGAAGCAATCGCGCCGTCCGAATCAACCTGCAACGCCTTAAAACGGTGAGTCCACTTCCCAATTATCTCCTTTGTGCATCCATGGCACCTCACCGTGCGAACCCGATTCTTGAAATTAAAGTGTGCGTTTCCATCCTTGAACTTCACCGACCTTGCTCGCACCTTCCTTCTGCATCGATCTCGCCCGAAAACCCGAGTCGAACCTCAAATCTATTGCGATCCGGCCGGACTTTGGCCATACGAATCCATCAACTGCGGGTTCAATCTGAACCCGAGGTAAGTGTTCTTAACTCACTGCGAGTGTGTCTGAAGCTCTAATTCGATAGTTATGCTCGATAATACTTGATTGAAGCTTGAGATGCCGTGACTGTATATGGTTTATTTCTCACGATTTAGCCGTGGAAATGGTTTGATTCTTTGATATGTTGATATAGAGATTAGATCGAGTCGATCGGCGGTGGTTTTGCGCCGATCCGGCGAGATCTCACCGTTGGATCTCGCCGGAAGCTTTCTGGCCGTCCGTTTAGGCGTCGTCGAGAGGTAAGAGACGAAGATGACGTGGCGTAGTCAATAGGTCAAAGTCTGACGTGTCGCGCTGTGGTTGGTCCATGCTGTCGCCGACTCAGGCTGGACGAGCGCGCGAATAGGCCGAGTCGGCCTTGATGATCGACGGCCGGATTATTAGATGAGTTTGATTTGGGGCCGTCGGATCTGATTTTTGTATTTTAGATATTAGATATATTAGACAGAAAATAAGAAAAAATCGAAACGGTGCCGTTTAGGGTATAGGTGAATACGTCGTCGTTTTGAGCGTAAGGCGGAGTAAACGGTCGGGATTAAGTCTAGGTTAGATCATGGCCGTCCATTCAATTAATGGATGCGGCGTCGTTCGGAGGATAATATCAAATGCGTCGTCGTTTTGGCTTTAGATAGAATGGACGGCCCGGATCGAGTTTAGTTTCAATCGTGGCCGTTGATACATTCAAATGATACGGTGTCGTTTTAGCCTAAGCGAGTCGACGGCTAGGATCGTGTCTGAGTGTGTAATCGTGGCCGTTCATCTATTGCTAGATGCGACGTCGTTTTACGGTAATAGGCCGAAGTGCCGTCGTTTCATTTAGGCGTGGATCGACGGCTGAGATTGATCCAGGAATTGATCTCGGCCGTCCATCATTTTTGTTATATTCGGAATATAGGAAAATAGTTTAGAAAATTACAAAAATAATAGAATAATAGCATACGGCACCGTTTTAGGCGTAGATTGGGTACGTGTTCGATCCGGACCGGGTTGACGGTCGTTGACCGGGTTGACCCGGTCCGGTTTAATAATAAAAAAAATAATAATAAAAAATAATAAAAAATAAAAAAAGAAATTTCCAAAAATCCAAAAAAAATTGTAAAAATACTTAGAAAATTCATAAAAATTCCCTGATTTTCATAAAAAATTTCTAAAAATTTGTAGATCGATTCGGGACTCATAAAGTCTGGATCGAAAATTTTTGAGACTTCGAGGGTCGATTAATTTCGATCCGGAAAATTTCCGATATTTTTGAAAAATAAATAAAAATTCCAAAAAAATAGAAAAAATTAGAAAAATTCCATAAAATCACAAAAAATGGGAAATGGTCACATTCAACTGGCCCGACCCTAATTTTGTGATTTTTGGGTCCCAAACTCCCAAAATTGACCATTCTACCCTTTCCGGGCCTTCGCCCCAAATTTTTACCAAATCACCCCGATACCCAAAATTGATTTTTGTGTGGGCCGATAGGGCCATTTTAGACATATCAAACCTTGATTGATTGATTTGATTGCTTGTAATGATTTTGATTGCGCATTAATTCCTCGATTGTGATTGATTAGGATAGAAAATTCCCATCTGCATGAATACTCGATTTTTTTAGGACCTACCTCATCCGATATCGTATCTGCATGAAATCTTAGGTTAGAAAAACAATCAACATCGGTAACCGAAAGGGCGTCAAATATGAAACTTGGCGTAACCAAATCCCCGGACCCAAAATCTCTGGTTTTCGCGGAACCGAACGGTTTCTCCCGACCGCTCGGTAAGGTTTTCCGATCGTACCTTCCAATAAATCGATCGGTGGCGACTCCAAATTGCATGTACATCTCGCACATGCCACCCGACCACACAAGGTCAATTTCGATATTTGAAAAATTTTATCCGACATCGCGATTCGAGTAATGGGTCTTGGGAGAGACTCGCGATCCCCCATATGTACATGTCTATAAAAGGAGGGGATCGGCTCGTTAGCCCTATTCCACCCCCGGGAAGGAAATTTCCGGGAGGGTCGCGACGATCGATATGCGACTTTCTAATCTGGAGACGCACATGCGTCATTTGACGACTATGGTAGCAGAACTATCGCAATTGATGGCCGGGAACAACGCCACGAGAATAGAAGAGAATATGCAGATTCTGGAGATATGGCGGACCATGGAGATACAGAATCGAAAGATCGCTCTCTCGCAAGAGCAAGGAAATGACGTGTCGAGGAAAATGGATGAGTTGAAGGAGCTGATTACGCCACTTACTCAAGCAAGAAACGTCCCGCCTCAAGGTGCGAACCCGAGAGTGGTCTTCCGCACGAAGTATAATGGCGCTGGGTGTCCTCTGGCGCATATCTCATATTATCTCCGCCAAATGATTGGCCACCATGAAGATGATGAAACATTGATTCGGAATTTTGGACATAGTTTAACGGGCCCCGCACTAGCATGGTTTCAGTTAATTGACCTAGACTGGGTCCCGAGCTGGGAAGATTTATCAGAGCACTTCATGCGACACTTTGAAGCTGGAATCAGAGGTTATTTCACTAAGGCTAATCTGTTGAACATCCGAAAAGGTGAAGACGAGAGTTTTGAACTTTTCGCTAGGAGATGGAAGAAGCTACTTTGTGATGGTGCAACCGCCGCTGTCGGAGAGAGAAATGCTGGAGTTCGTATTGAAGTCTCTTCCGGCGGAATACTTTGATCGCATGTATGCATACACGTACTCATCGTTCCAACATCCGGTGGAAGTCGGCATGAGGATTGAAGGGATTATCCTGAGAATCAGAAGAGAAAGGCGAGAGGATCTGGATGAAGAAAATGCCACGCCGATAAGGCCCGGTCCGAACATAACCCCGATGATGTTCATGAGGATGAAATGATTGGGATGGTAGATGCCCCAATTCGTTTTGTGATTGATTTGAACAAAGTTGATAGGCTGGGAGTTAGAAGCTTCTAGTTCGGAAAAACCATCAACATCCGAATCACTACCGAGAAAAGATCATACCGGTGAGGATTAAATTACCGCCTGTGGAAGAGTACAACTCAAAGGCAGTTCATTGGGATTATGGAACAGGCGAGATTGACGCCATAATGAGATCCGGAAGATGTTATCCCCCGAGAGAAGCGGATTCGAAAAGAGAATCCCAACTGCGGAAGAGGTTGAGAAGTTGCAATCGGTCGTGAGGACCGGTGAATATGATGTCGTTGACCAACTGCGGAAGATGCCCGCACGGATTTCCTTCTTGGATCTCTTCAAAAATTCTGAAAAGCACAAGGATGCCCTTTTGAAAGTGCTGGATGAGATGCATGTTCCGGAGACAATTAACGAAGTGCAATTGGGAGACTTTGTGGGTGCTATCCTTCTAAAAGATCGGATATCTTTTTCGGACGAAGATTTCCCGAAAGAAGGGCGAGTCCACAACGGGGCCCTCTACGTAGGCGTGAGGTGTCACGGAAAAGAGGTGCCTCATGTCTTGATTGATAATGGTTCCGCTTTTAACCTGTGTCCACTAAGCACTTTGAGAAGCTTGGGGATCAATGAAGATTTTGTGAAGACATCCAAGGCCACCATCCGGTCATTTGACTGAGTCTCCAAGAAAGTTGTAGGGGAGATTGAGCTGGACATTGACATTGGACCGGTAACTTTCTCTATACCGTTCCAAGTATTGGATATTCCAAGCGTCTTCACCTTGCTCCTGGGAAGACCGTGGATTCATGTGTCTGGAGCGGTACCTTCCTCTCTGCATCAAAAGTTAAAATTTGTGGTCAAGGGTCAATTGATCACCGTCCATGGCGAGACAGGGCATCGAGCCGCTTTAAAAGGGATGGTCCCATACATTGAACCCTCAAAAGAAGAGGAACTGAGTTATCACACCTTTGACGTTGTATACGTCGTGCATGTGTCACCGGATGCAAAGGTGGCTATACCGGAGCTTTCGAAACCTGCAACTATGGCGGGAAAAGTGCTACTCTCGAATGGATTTATTCCAGGTACCGGATTAGGGAAATATGGTCGGGGAATCCGTAACCCTTTGAATTTGGGCTCAAGTGATCACAAGGTTGGTCTGGGTTATAATGGAATAGCGAAAAATAACATAGGTCGAGGTCGAGGTCGAAACAATCGTTATGGAGACCGTGGAAGCCGTGGACACCAAGGTGGCCGTTTCATAGGCACCGATGTATGGAAAGCTAGAGGAAAAATGCTCCTAAACCCTTTATTCGAGGTATTCTCTAAGGGAGGCAAATGGCTGGAAGATGAAGACATCTCTGAGGATGCAAAGCCGGACTTATTCAACCCGTTCCTGGATAATCGGGTGAACGTGATAATTGAGTGGCTGGACGATGATTTCCCCACCCCCGAGTAAAAGGCTCTTTCGAACTTTATCTTTTAATGCATTTTGATTACTGCATTTGCTTTAAAGCTTTTTGATGTTTTAGCACCCTTTGGGTCACATGTCGTGATCCAGGAAGTGCGATCTTGTATTGTTCTTAGTTGCATCTATTAATGAAAAACATTTCAAATTTGATTACAGACATGTGGAGCAACGGATTGGTCCGATGATGACAATTGATTCTACCATGAAACTTGAGGCCCGATCCGCCATATGATCTTGGATTTTAAATAGCTTTTGAGAACCAGGATGTCCGGAAGATTGTGGACTAGTTCTCCTTTCTTTGTCTAAAAAATTGGAATTTGAAAAATGTTTTCATGATAAAAATCATGCATCCTTCAATTTTATCATCTTTAAATACTAACCTTTCATGGTGCATTTCGGGCATGTCATCCCACCCATACATAACAGGTTAATATGTGACTCGAGATCAGCTCGATGACTATGCATGTGAAGTTGATATAGACGAGGTTGATGTGAGCGATATCAAGAGAGAATGGGATTGTTTTGAAGAATCTAAGCCTCCTATTTCTGAAGAACCTATCACTATTAATTTGGGGGGGATTCGATGTCAAGGAAGTGAAAATAGGAGGACACCGTCTGCAGCAGATATTTTAAGAATGACGGTGTTACTCAAGGAATATCAAGATATCTTCGCCTGGTCGTATGCTGACATGCCGGGTCTAGATCGTGAGATTGTGGAGCATGCTTTGCCCACAAATCCTTCTTGCACACCCGTAAATCAATCACCCGGAAGGATGAATCCTGAATTGGCGGATAAGATCAAGGAAGAGGTGATGAAGCTCCTTAAAGTTGGATTTATCGAGGTTGTCCCATATGCTGATTGGGTCGCCAATATCGTACCGGTTAAGAAGAAGGACGGAAGAATTAGAATATGCGTGGATTATCGGGACTTAAACAAAGCTAGTCCGAAGGATGATTTTCCCTTACCGCACATTGATGTGCTCGTCGACGGTCTTGCGGGCTTTGAATTATTCTCCTTTATGGATGGATTCTCGGGATATAATCGGATCATGCTGAAGGAAGAAGATAAGATCAAGACCTCATTCACTACACAATGGGGAACTTTTTGTTACAAGGTAATGCCATTTGGATTGAAAAATGCAGGTGCAACATATCAAAGGGCTATGGTGACCCTTTTTCATGATATGATACATATCGAGGTCTATGTGGATGATATGATTGCCAAGTCCAAGCCTGGAGAAGACCATGTTAAAGTACTGAAGAAGTTATTTGATCGATTGAGAAAGTATAAGCTCAAGTTGAATCCTGTGAAATGCGTATTTGGTGCAAGATCGGGAAAGCCTGCTAGGATTTGTGGTGAGCTAATCGTGGTATTGAAATTGACCCTTCCAAGATCAAAGCTATATGGGAAATAGGGACTCCTTCCACTTGTTAAGGAAATAAGGGGCCTACTCGGAAGGTTGAATTATATATCCAGATTCATATCCCAACCTGTCCGAAACGGCGAAACCCTTCTTCAAGCTGTTAAAGAAAGGTGCGAAGGTCAAATGGGATACGAGAATGTCAACAAGCATTTGAGAAGATCAAGGAATACCTGGTACAACCTCCAAGTGTTGGTACCTCCTATCCCTAACGTTCCTTTAACTCTATATCGACGGTTAATGATGAGTCCCTGGGAGCTTTACTTGCCCAAACTAACCCCAAGGATCGCAAAGAGCGGGCCATATATTATTTGAGCAAAAAGTTCACAACATCGAAGTCAAATACCCAAGAATGGAAAGGACTTGCGTAGCATTGGTTTGGGTCCTCCACGCATTGAGGCAAGACACGCTGCATTATCATATAGAGCTGGTCACTGAAAATGACCCTATCAAATACCTTTTAGAGAAGCCAACGTTGTTAGGAAAGATGGCTAAATGGCAAATACTGCTTTCGTAGTTCGATATCAAAACCTCTCCCCAAAAATCTGTCAAGGGAAGAGCAATTGCTGACATGCTAGCTGAGAATCCTCCTAAGGATGTTTTAGAGCCAAACAAGGGAGGTCAAATTCTGAACATATCGGAAGACAAATGGATAATGTACTTTGACGGTGCGAGTGAACCTCACTTGGATCGGCACCTTGGGGCGGTTCGATATCCCCCGAAGATCAACATTATCCAGTTTCAGCCAAGTTGGTATTCCCCTGCACCAACAATATATCTGAATATGAGGCCTGCATTCTTGGGTTACAATTGGCCATATCATTAAAAGTGAAGAAGCTATTGGTATATGGAGATTCTATGCTGATCATTTTACAAACTCAATGGGAGTGGAAGACAAAGGATCCCAAGCTTATTCCTTATCATAAGTACCTCGAGGAGCTAATCCAACATTTTGAGGAGATCACTTTTGAATATCTGCCGAGAACTCAGAACCATTTTGCTGATGCTTTGGCCACATTATCAGCCATGTTACAAGTGCAAATTGGTCTTGAGATAGAGCCATTAAGGATTGACATCTTGGAGCAACCTGCATACTGCATGGTCATTGAAGAAGAACCCGACGAAGAACCGTGGTATCATGACATCAAGAATTACTTACTGAAGGGCGAGTTCCCGCAGAATAGTCAGCCGGAAGATAAAAAGTACATAAGCAAGATGGCATCTAAATTTTTCCTCAGCGGACAGATCCTATACAAGAGATCCTTTGACTCGGTCCTGCTGAGGTGCATGAATTCCAAAGAAGCAAATCTCATTATGAAAGAGATTCATGAAGGGGAATGTGGACCGCATATGAATGGCCACCTCCTCGCCAAGAAGATCATGAGACTCGGGTATTACTGGTTGACTATCGAGTCGGATTGCAACCAGCATGTTAGATCCTGTCATCAATGCCGGGTATACGGCGACAGGATAAATGCGCCGCCAACCGAGCTACATCAAATGTCAGAGCCATGGCCATTCCGCATGTGGGGAATTGATATGATTGGCCCTATCAACCCAAAGGCCTCAAACGGACATCGCTTTATTTTGGTGGCTATTGACTACTTCACTAAATGGATTGAAGCCAGCTCATATGCCAATGTCACCGCGAATAGTGTGGCTAAGTTTATCAAGCGAGATATCATCTCAAGATATGGAGTGCCAAGAGCCATCATTACAGACAATGGCTCTAATCTGAATAACAAGGTTGTCGATCAACTATTGGAACAATTTAAGGTACGACACCTTAATTCTTCACCTTACCGCCCACAAATGAACAGAGCTGTGGAAGCGGCAAACAAGAACATCAAGAAGATATTGGCCAAAACTGCTGAGAAATATAGAGATTGGCATGAAAGATTGCCGTATGCTCTCATGGCCTACCGAACTTCCATTCGTACTTCAACCGGGGCAACTCCCTATTCTTTGGTATACGGTATGGAAGCAGTCCTACCGGTAGAGGTGGAAATCCCCTCTTTAAGGATCCTGTCTCAAATAGAACTCACAGAGGATGAGTGGGACCGGCAGAGACACGAACAATTGAATTTGATTGATGAAAGGCGATTAAGGGCTATCTGTCATGGTCAAAGCTACCGGAAGAAGGTGGCCGAGCTTTTAACAAGAAGGTTAAGCCCAGAAATTTTGAAGCGGGGATGCTAGTTGTGAAGAAAATGCTTCCAAATGCACAACACCCAGGAGGCAAATTTATGCCAAATTATGAAGGCCCCTACGTGATTCGGAAAGTCTTATCCGGGGGAGCTCTTATACTTGTAAACATGGACGGAGAAGATTTGACAAGTCCAAGTAAATGCGGACGCCGTGAAGAGATATTATCCTTGAAATAAAATTGAGCTTCGGAGCGGTTGATGAGCATATCTCGAGTCACATGAAAATTTTGCATTCGCATGACATTTGCATACATGCATTTGCATATATTCGTATTTTTTGCAGGTGAATCGGGAATCATGAAGAACTTTGCAGAGCAATTGATCAAAAGGGAAGTTATCTCGTTACTTTGGATCACGGATTTTGAATATCTTGGACTGATTGTTTCCTTTTGTTCTTTACAGGAAACGGGAGTCGACATCCGAAGGAGGTAGAAAGGAGTCGCTCCGGGAATTGAAATTTTGAATATTTTTAATCGATTGATTCCTTTTGTTTTTACAGGAAACGGGAGTCGACATCCGAAGGAGGTAGAAAGGAGTCGCTCCGGGATTTGAAAATTTTGAATATCTTTAACTGATTTGTTTCCTTTTATTTTTACAGGGAAACGGGAGTCGACATCCGAAGGAGGTAGAAAGGAGTCGCTCCGGGATTTGAAATTTTTTAAATATCTTGAACTGATTGTTTCCTTTTGTTTTTACAGGGGACGAAGTCAATATTTGAAGAAGACAGGTTTGAGGTTCTCCTCCTTTACAAAGTATTTTCATACATCGTCGTGCTTGAAATTAAGAAAAATTTGGATTTGCAAAGCAACGAGCTTTTTCAAAGAAACATTCCTTTCAAATTTCAGAAACGTCTTTTGAATACCCTCTCAATGAAGATTTTTGCGAATGATGAATTTTTGATGAAATACCCGAGTTTCTATAAAAGGGCATGCTTTGAAAGCTTTTCAAAAGAATGATCCTTCAAATGAGAAGAGGCAAGCATTGTCCTCAAACACGTCCCCGATACACTTGAGTGATGAGTGAGAGTGATGGAGCGAAAGAGCTTAATTTTGGGACGTAGGGATCATTCGCGGTGATTACATGGATTGAAATGATGAAAGGCATTTCCATTTCAAAATTATCTATACACATTTATATCCCTTGATAACCAATCGAGCCAAAAGGGGGAATTTTATGAATATAACCCTGTCAAGAACCACCCCACACCGGGGCATGTTTGGGGGTTCATTGGATGATTCCTTGGAGAAAAGATCGGGTAAGACTTTATTGTGCTAACTCTGCATCAATCTTTTGTGATAGCTTCAGGGGATTTCTAGCAAAGACTCGGGACACCTCAAAGTGAAGAAAAGTCTCGCATTTCTATATCCCCAAACACTTACCCTTTGAAGAGCCAATTTGAACCTTTGAATATTCGCTTCTAAACCCTTATTGGTGATCACCCTCCCCACACTGGGGCAAGCAAAGGAATTACCGGCAATAAGTCAAAATGCATAATTTGGAAAAATTCTTGATACTTGGTCTCAAAAGAGCCGGTCGGTGCAAAAATGATGAAGAATGAAAGGGCTAGAAAAAGCAAAGTGCCTGGTAAAAGCAAGGCCAAAGCCCATGAAAAGAGCATCCCGAAAAGGGGCAAATTCTAAAAAAAATCATCAAGATGAAAAGAGGAAAATCCTCAAAATCATTGAAGAAAGAACGATTATGAATCTATTACAAAAAGCAAATGCATGCTGGAAGAATGTTAAGGTGATCACCAAAGTTCACCCCTCTTTTGAAAATATGGCCATTCTTAAAGAGCCCACCTTAAGCCAAGATACAACCTGTTACCAAGACTTTTCTCGATCTAAGAGGTGTTTCAGGTTGATGCGAGAGATCACACAGAAGCTACCGCTAAAGAGGTAAGTACAATCCTGTCTTATCAGGTCTTCGTGGTTCTTGACTTGTAGACCCGAAGAAGCTATTTCCGATCAAAATTCATTTCTAAACCTCAAAATGAATATCCATTGATAAGCCTTTGACTCGGCCTGAATTACGGTCCCTTTTAAAATGCCTTCTACGATTAGTCGGATTGTAAGCATCTCGAATGATCCCGAAACCTCAAGGTTAGGTTTTACGTGAGCAGATTCGAATTTTAAGAAAAGCCTTTCCAAAATGGTGAGAAGCCCTCTTGGATGAAGGAAAACCCTTTTGGAAAAATTTTAAGACAACCTTTTTGTAGAACACTCGGGATGTGTCATTCGAATCCATCCTCAGTAAAAATTTGAAATTGTGATTGGATACATTTCTTTCGCAAATACACTTTGAAAACTTGTCTGGAATTCTTAAGTTTCTCCCCGAATTTAAAATTGTCATTCTAATGATATTTGACTCAACTTTCTGCAGGTTCCCTGGTGATCCCAAATTCTCGGAAAAGTTGCATTTTAAAATTTGATTAACTTGGATTCTCTTGCAGGTCTTTTGGCATCCCCGGGTCCTCGGATTCTCAACTTTGAAAATTTGAAATAGGGTTTGAGCTCTGTAGGTACACTAGTCAACCTAGGTCCTCAGATGGCACCCTCTCGGACGGTTAGTAGCTGGAGAGACGAAAACCGATCTGCTTATTTGAAAATTTGAAATAGGGTTTGAGCTTCGTAGGTACACTAGTCAACCTAGGTCCTACGATGGCACCCTCTCGGACGGTTAGTAGCTGGAGAGACGAAAACCGATCCGCTTATTTGAAAATTTGAAATAGGGTTTAAGCTCTGTAGGTACACTAGTCAACCTAGGTCCTCGGATGGCACCCTCTCGGACGGTTAGTAGCTGGAGAGACGAAAACCGATCTGCTTATTTGAAAATTTGAAATAGGGTTTGAACTCGTAGGTACACTAGTCAACCTAGGTCCTCAGATGGCACCCTCTCGGACGGTTAGTAGCTGGAGAGACGAAAACCGATCTGCTTATTTGAAAATTTGAAGTAGGGTTTGAGCTGCGTAGGTACACTAGTCAACCTAGGTCCTCGGATGGCACCCTCTCGGACGGTTAGTAGCTGGAGAGACGAAAGCCGATCCGCTTTTTAGATGGTGAGTCCCCGCATGGAGGATAGCCAATCTCTTTTAAATAGGTGAAACCCCTTTGTTACAAGGGTGAACCTCCCCCCTCGACGGTTAGTAGCTGGAGAGACGAAAGCCGATCCGCTTTTTAGATGGTGAGTCCCCGCATGGAGGATAGCCAATCTCTTTTAAATAGGTGAAACCCCTTTGTTACAAGGGTGAACCTCCCCCCTCGAACGGTGAGTAGCTGGAGAGACGAAAGCCGATCTCGCTTTTTTAGATGGTGAGTCCCCGCATGGAGGATAGCCAATTTCTTTTAAATAGGTGAAACCCCTTTGTTACAAGGGTGAACCTCCCCCTCGAACGGTGAGTAGCCTGGAGAGACGAAAGCCGATCTGCTTTTTAGATGGTGAGTCCCCGCATGGAGGATAGCCAATCTCTTTTAAATAGGTGAAACCCCTTTGTTACAAGGGTGAACCTCCCCTTTCGGACGGTGAGTAGTTGGAGAGACGAAAGCCGATCCGCCCCCCTTTTTAAATGATGAATCCCTAGTGGATAGTCAAACCCATTTTAAATAGGTGAAACCCCTTTGTTACAAGGGTGAACCTTCCTTCCAAATCTTCAAACCACCACTCGACATCATACGGACGCCGACCATTGCAAATCTCGTCGCGCCATTCACGAGTAATTCCATGCACTGAATCTTTCAACCTCGGATCGACAAATCTCAAACCATAGACGGATGAGCTACGGGTAACTCTCTCTCTTTTCATCTCCCTTTCATATAAATGAGCATGAATTGAAACAATTCCCCGCGGAGTTGGAGCTTAAACCGCAAAGGAAAAGCAATCGAATGTCAAGACTTATTTTCTTTAGATTTTTCCCTAGCAGAGTCGATTAAGGATCCAGGTGTCACCTTGTCTTTGAAAGAAACCTCTAACCGAGATTACTTTCAAAGAGGGGCAGCTGTTGACACTTGATTTTTAATCGGTTTTCCTTTAGTTTTATTTTCCAAAATTTACCAAAAATTCACAAAAATTCAAAAAATCAAAAATCAATATTGGAAGCCTTGGCCAAGCTTAAGGAACCAATTTGGAACAAAAAATAATTTTTCATATTTTTTCGCATTTTTTTTTATTTTCGAAAATAGCAAAATACTTGAAAAATTCATAAAAAATACTTTTCGAGGTTGCAAAAAATAAAAAAAAAGTCCAATATTTTTATTTTAATTCCCTTTTAATATTGACCTCAAGAAAAATCAAAAATTGAGTTCAATTTTAGGTGTTTCTTCATAACGCCTAAGGTTGAATTTGCATAAAAATACCAATTGAGTCTTTTATTTGCAAATTTTGCACATTTAGAGTCTAGACATTCAATTGCAATCCCTTTGAACTTCAATTTGATTAATTGCACCATCAATTGCATGAATTGCATGAATTAGGCCAAATCCCCAAAAAATTTTGCAATTAATGTCGCGACCCTCCGGAAATTTTTCCGGGCGGAATAGGGCTAACGAGCCGATCCCTT